>NC_044365.1:15326283-15626283 GCF_007364275.1 Archocentrus centrarchus | reverse complement strand
AGATTTTTTATTTAAATGTATGTATTTCAATAAATTTTACTCAATGGTCATTCAAGGCAAAGGATGCAATTAAAATGCATCATCTTTATGAACATTTCATGTCATGTTATTAAGCATAATGCTCACTGAGGATGGGGACCCAGCTGCGCTTCACAGTCGATTTGACAGTGGCTCATTATTTATGATTCAATAAGCAGTAAAATAATAATTCTGTTTTATGTGTGCAGCTGGACTTCTACAAGGTGGTGCAGATTCTGTCCTGTCTGGGCCACAGCCTGTCAATCATCACTCTGCTAACCAGCACCATCATCATCTTTTTGTTCAGGTAAAAACGCACTCATCAGCCGCAAGACACAAACAAAAAGGCTTCAGACCACATCACAAGTTATATTGTACAGACACAAAACATTATTGGACATGGTGACAGTGGAGAGAAGAACATCCACATTAACAGGAAGAAATCCCCTCACCCCCCCCCAAAAAATACAGTGGCTGTACAGAAAAATATTCCCCATCAATGTTATATGGATTAATCCTACTGCTGCAGATGTTTAAGATGAGCTCAGTTTAAATACACAGCCCCCGATTACTTGCTAATGTTACCTATGTTTCCACAAAAGGCACAGATAATAACTGATCCTAGATCAGTGAAAGCAGAGCCTTATCTAGCATGATGGTCTCCCATCAAAGACGAGAGGTTTATCTGCAGTCCACATGTGCAAACATCAGTAGATGGCCTCTTTACTTGCCCACCTCCAGGCATTTTTGATGGGACACAAACACCATCCATCCATCCATCCATCCATCCATCCATCCACTTCCCTTTATCCGGGGCTGGGTCACACACGCCCATCAACAGGCAGTATAGGATTCATGCTGAGTCAAGCAGAGTTAAGCCTGCTTTCAGAGAAAATAGTCAACTTTGATATTAATAGGTGTCTATTTTTAGATTTCACTGGACAAGCACTGCTAGCCTTGCTTGCCCTGATGATTACTTATTAAGTTCAGAAGAAGGTTTCAGTTTGAGTGAAAACACCCCTTCACAACAGTAACCCTGAACACTGAAAACAATGTTCAAGGTGCTTTTTGGCTGCATGTTTTTGGCATTAGTGTGACAAGTGTGTCACTGCCAAATAGTTTTTTCTTATCTTTCAGGGTTTTTCATGCATAAAGCTAAGAAACAACTGATGAACAACTCTCGTACGCCTCAGGATGAAAACATGTTGGACAACCTGTAACCTTGTGCATAAATGTGATACAGCACAGTGGTGCAACAACCCCAAATAAACAGCTGATATATTTAAACAAGGCTTCTTATGGAGGACAAACAAAGGTGCCTTCACACTTTTCCTATTAATGCAATGACCTGAAAAACTCTAAGATGTTAAACATAATAGAAAGCAGTAACTTTGCATGATTCACAGTTATGCATGGCCTTGGTGCAGCTCCTCAGTTCACCCTCTGTTTTCTCTTTAAAGCCGCCTTTCTCTGATTGGCTGACATCCATAAATAGAAGGTTTGGAGAGCAGGGGGGTGTAATGCCCACATTTTCATTAGACAGCTCTTTGAAGTTCTTGATTTATAATAGCTGCAGACTGCAGTTAGAGTTTGGGGTCCAGGCTCTGACCTCTTCTCACACGTAATGCACGAACCATTTTGTTCTTCTTAAGTGGGGAAATCCTGGACACATTTGAGCTTTAGAGTCAGGCAGGGTCCAGCAGGGAAGGCAACGTTATCAGTCCTGTTATGCAAATTTCCTGAAAAGTCAAGATAACTTGGACAAATGATCTGAGCATGTACTCAGAATCACTCAGGATACATAACATATCCTTATTTATACACTCGTAACGTGAGCTTCCAAGCATACGGAGCATGATAACAGTGTGTAGCTCAGTCTGGATCAACTCCAGCTGGTCACTCGGCTGCTTTCAACATGTTTAGATACCACATCCTTCAGTGGATTCACACCCAGACGCTCTCTGTAAACACACTTCTCTGTGTTTGCGTGTGTGTGTGTGTTTACAGGAGACTCCACTGCATGAGGAACTACATCCATCTGAACTTGTTTGTGTCGTTCATCCTGCGCGCCGTGGCTGTGCTGGTCAAAGACCAGCTGCTCTTCTCATATCATGAACCCGCAGACTGCAGCCAACGACCCGCACTGGTGACCTTTCATGAACAAACAAAACACATGCACACGTTTTACTGTGATATGATAGCTGATCGGGAATAACAGGTTAACCCATTTAATTTCATGTGAAGTTAAAAAAGTTTAAAAAGCTGTCATGGGTAAATTTCTTCCCTGCGTCTTGGAGCTCAGCACTGTGACTCTTGCAGTTGAGGATGGTTCTTTATGAGTCCGTCTTATTGTTTGGACTCTTTGTCATGCAGCAGAATAAATTTGGGACCAGTTAGATGCCTTCCTGATGGTGTTTCTGTGTGATGGATACGACTCTAAAGTATCTAAATCGTTTGCACAGTACCGAAAGTCCTTAGGCAGACAGCTCTAAATGAACTCGGAGTGAAGCGCTGGAAATGAGTCACATTAAAAAAAAAAAAAAGCTTTATTTTAGAAAACTGGGGGACGGTTGCAAAGTTTGCCCTTATATGTGCTATTTTTCCATCATGTCCACACACCTCTAAGAGATTGTTCAAATTAGCATTGCTAACACCATTAATGCAGTGGTGTGCTCAGAGGGAGGCATGGGGGTGGATATACAGTTATGTGCAAAAGTCTTGGGCCACCCCTCAGTTCTTTATATTGTTTCTTGATATTTTTAAAGTGGTCTTGAGCAATATTTCTCCAGGCTCTCTGAAGGTCTTTCAAAGTTTTCTTTGGGCTGCTTTTTCACTCATTTTCAGTCCAGTCCTTGTGCCTGATCCTTTTCAGAGGAATGTGTTTTTTTGTTTTGTTTGTAAAGCCACTTACTATCTATGAATTATTCAAGCATAAAAAAGGCACCTAATGCAAGGGATGAATCAGTGTTGTGTCTACACATAACAGGCAAGTTAACATATAACCCATTTTAAATGGTATCTTTACTTGTAGCCTGTCAAATAAACAGTTTGCTCCCATTTCTTTTGTTGAACCTATTAAAATGACAAAAATAACAACAACAATAATTGTAACAATAATTGATAACAATAATTGTCAATATGTATGGAGGAGGTCAAGAAAGAGGTGAAACTCTAGGAGTGGAGGCTTTGTCATGGTTGGGGTGCATCTCAGCCAGTGGTGTTGGGCATCACAGAAAAATACCATCAGATTTGGATCTACTGTGTAAAAGCGTCTGGAAAGCAGCTTAATTTTTCAGCATGACAGTGATCCCAAACACACTGCCAGTGCAGTAAAAGCATCACTGGGTAAAAACACACAGAGTGTAACACCGTGGCCTCCCCAGAGTCTGAACATCAACATTATTGAAGCAATGTGGGATCATCCCAACAGAGATCAGAACAAAAGGCAGAAAGATCCAAAGAAGAGCTTTGAATGTCCTTCAGGAAGCCTGGAGAATGATTCCTGAAGACTTCTTAAAGAGATGACAGGAAGCTGCCTCAGAGTTCAGATTGTGTGAAGAATAAAGGTGGTGTTCATACCAAATATTGATTTTCAAGCTCATTAGAAATGCACAAACTCGGTTTAAGCTTTATATGCTGCATTTCATGCACGTTTGCATGTTTCAGTAAGTGGCTGCAGCTACTTCCCATTTTCCTTTCAAAATAAAAAGAAATGAGGGGTGGCTCAGGATTTTTGCATTTTGTCATTTCTGATAAAAATTTCTGATTTCCTGTGAATGTGATATGTATTTACAAGAAGAAACTTTATTTTTATTTCAAAAAGAAAACTTAATAATCACTTTTTAGGTGGAATGGTGATGACTCCACCGTGTCACCAAAGGGACATATTCAGATTTCACCTCTGAAAAAGTAAACTGGAGAATTTACTGGAAATTGGTGCAGATTTATTTTTTAGATAATAGCTCATTTATAAATTTACACAAAGCATTTCAGAAAGTTTTCACACTAAAAACAATCAGTGTGTGTGTGTGTGTGTGTGTGTGTGTGTGTGTGTGTGTGTGTGTGTGTGTGTGTGTGTGTGTGTAGGTCGGGTGTAAGACCAGCCTGGTCTTCTTCCAGTACTTCGTCATAGCCAACTTCTTCTGGCTCCTGGTTGAAGGTCTTTACCTGCACATGCTGCTGCTCGTCCTCCCCACCTACTCCATCCGCCTCTCCATCTACATGCTCATTGGCTGGGGTAGGTTGAACCACAAGGAGAGCACCATCATTTTATATTGTTTTTACAGTCTTATTGTGCTGGTCTGATGGTTTGGAATCAGAATCTTTATTGTCATTATTTTAAAAGCATAATGAAATTATATGTGGTCCCATCCAGTACAAAGTGATTGCATTATTTGAGCTTTAACTGTCCTGTACTGCCGCCCTGAGGGTAGCAGTCGGAACAGGTGACGTGCTGGCTGGAACGTGTCCTTCAGGATGCTGCAGGCTTTACTGAGGCAGCGGGAACAGTAAAGCTCCTCTAAGGAGGGGACAGCCAATGATGATGTTTGTGCTGTGTTGATGATGCTCTGGAGCACAGTGCAGATCAGAACCCACATGGGGATGCAGTACATGGTTCAACAGAGCATCTGTAGAAGGACACCAGCAGCTCCTTGATTAAGGTGTTGTGTTTCAGCACCCTCAGGAAGTGGAGCTGCTGCTGTGCCTTCTTAATCAGCGCAGTGATGTTAGTTTTTTATCCAGGTGCAGGCCCAGAAATTTGAAGTCAGAGACAGCGTAGGTATGGTCCTGTATCCCTGCTTGATGTTTATCCAGTAGACTACTTGACTGAAGTACTATTATGTGTGCTGCTTCTGGCAAAAACAGCGTAACAAAGTGTAAAATTAAAACAAAAATAATGGTATGATAAGGATATGAACCTCAGAAGTTTTGTTTATGCCACCACTAATGTGGACTTGCTTTGGCTTCTGCAAAGAGAAAGTTGTTAGCAAGGCCTGTTCTCCTCTTGGATGGTCTCTTCTTTGGTGATCTGTGGTGGCCTCATGGCTTTCACAGGCTACCAAAATCCACGTAAAAGGCTGGGAAGCATGCAGAAGAGTCATTCATTCCATCCATCCATCCATCCATCCATCCATCCATCCATCCTCTTAACTGCTTGGAGAGCTCAGGGTCGTAGGGGTGCTGGAGCCTATACCAGCTGGATGAGAGTCAGATTTAAATTACTGCAAATGTAAATAATGAACTTATTTTAACTAAAGTTGTCCCGAACAAACTAAAGAAGGTTGAAAAACTCAAAATCAAGGAAAGCTGCATCACTGTTCAGTTAAATTAGAGGTGCATGCTGAGCTACCTGGTGGTTTTGAATTTATCTCAGGAGGTTGCATGGCAGATCGAGCCTTTAAGAGACTGCCTGCAGAGAATGAAGTGCTGTATAAGTGAGGCTAATAGTGAAAGCAGTGCAAGATGTCAGTAAGACCAGAAGAGTTTATGAAAATAATACATCCAATGTTCCCTGATTACAGCAAGCAGGATCTTTCATAGCTCATGCAAGAGCTGCACCGATACCAACTGTGCCACAAAGTATTGTGGTGGGATAGTGTGCTGTTAACCCTGCAGTTAAAAAACACACAGTCACAGCACTCAGGCGTACAAGCAGACAGTGCGTCATGCTGGTGAAGTGAGCTAATGTATTCAGGGAACGTCTGGACAGTAAACACTCTCCCGGCCTCTGCGTTTGCTCTCTTACGTTCTGTCTCAGCTGCTGCCGTGTAACACCTCCTTCCACTATCCATCTCCACTTTACCAACACGTCCTCCCTAATGCATCACCTTTTAGCCCCAACTGTTTAATATGTCCGTGGAGACATCATATTTCCTACATGGCATCTTGTGAGGGTGTTTTGTGCCTGCCAGATGGAGAACCTAAACAGATCCTCTACTCCTATCGTCCTACCCCCCTCTCCCTCTCTCCGGCTCTCAGGAATCCCTCTTGTTTTCATCGTGGCATGGATCATATGTAGGATATACCTGGAGGACACCGGGTGAGTTAACACTGTTGTTACAAACTGTCTCAAGGTCAGTGCAAAAATCAAACACACACTTTAAAAGTGTTGCAAACCTAACTTAATTTCTGCCACACATGTGCAGTTGCAGTGGTGGATGCTTATATCAAATAAATTTATTCTTGGAGTCTCTTTAACCATATCTGGGCTAGGATATATTATAAATCTCACTGACTTATTTACCCACTTCCAGGTGCTGGGAGATAGACAGCAACCCCATACCTAACAGACTGATCAACTGGCCCATCATGGCATCTGTCATTGTGAGTTTTGTTCCAGTCTGACTATGTGTATGTCCAAAGAGACTCATTTGTTTAAACATCGATTAATTTCCTATAACTAAAACATGGATGGACTGATGGACTAACCCAGTACTTCAGTTTTCCTGGCCATAATTTTATTAATTATATATAAAAAAATTATCCCAAGTTAAGTTTGTGTTTCAACTATTTTTGTTGTTGTTCTTAATCATTAATTTGCATGTAGTGAAACTGGAGAACTGACATCCATTTTCATTTTCACCTTCTTTATCACAGTTCACATGTCCTCATTTTATTCTTTTTCATTCTGCTAAAATTTTGAACCCTGGTTGGTTGCTTTCATTTTACATACAAAGCAAATGATGAACATATTAAACATGATACAGTGTTACAGTTTAAAGGCCCTGAGCACAGCCACACAGGGGTTTTAACTTACCGGCCACTTCATTAGCTACACGTGGTGTTAACTGTAATGTCTAATGAGCTGTCACATGGCAGCAGCTCAATGCATTTAGCCATGCAGACATGATCAAGGTGACCATGAAGTTCAAACTGAACCTCAGAATGGGGGAAAAAGGTGATTTAAGTGACTTTAAACGTGGCATGGTTGTTGGTGCTGGACAGGCTGGTCTGAGTAGTTCAGAAACTGCTGATCTGCTGGGATTTTCAAATCCTTTTAGATGTCAGAGGTCAGAGGAGAATGGCAGCAGTAGCTCTAATAACCACTCATAACCAAGGTGTGCAGAAGAGCATCTCTGAACACACAACATGACACCCTTGAAGTAGACAGTATTTTGTATTTTGTAAATTTCTGATCCTCATTTTTTCACACCTCCTTCCAAAGCTTGTTTGAGGGCTGTGTAGGTTTTACATGTTTTTCCTGTGACCGTGTGAGTTTCCACTTGGGCTTTGTCCCACAGTTAAAAGACATCCATTCAAGGTTAAATAGCTGATTCTTAGAGTCAGCATTTTAACCTAACATGCAATCACGGGGTCTTCTTCACAAGTGAGGGCAACGGGAGACAGAGGGATTGGGGCTCTGCCATCAGTGATGCAGTCTGTTGTGGTGAAGAGAGAGCTAATCATAAAAACTGAAGTGATCAGTTTATCAGTTGATTTACGTCGCTACCTTCAGCTGTGATTACAAGCTCTGGATAGGAACTGAAAGCCGTAGGGTGAGGACTTCAGTCATTCAAGAGGGACTCAGAATAGAACTGCTGCTCCTCCGCATTGAAAGGAAGGGATTTTGGCATCTGACTAGGATGCCTCCTGGGCGAGGTGTTCCAAGCATTTCTGATTGGAAGGAGGACCTGGGTTAGACCCACGACATGCTGGAGAGATTATGTCTCTCAGTAGGACTTGAAATGACTTGGTGTTACCCCGGATGAGCAGGAGGAGGTGGCTCGGTAGAGGAAGGTCTAGGTTTCTGTGCTTAGACTGCTGCCCTAGCCCTGGGTAAACATCCAAGGATGGATGGATAGATGGATGGATGGATGGATGGATGGATGGATGGATGGATGGATGGATGGATGGATGGATGGTTGGTTGGTTTGTTGGTTGATTGGATGGATGGATGGATAAAATAAAGTTAAAAGGAGCATTATACAGAGCTGAAATGTGATTGTACAGATTTGGGCTCTTACCCCTGGACAAGACAAATTTCATAGACTTAGTTTTACCCTTTCTGCTGTTGAAGAAGACACTTTTTGCTGATACAGTTCTGTCTCTGTGCTGTGTTTCTCTACCAGATCAATTTCATCCTGTTCATCAGCATCATCCGTATCCTGGTTCAGAAGCTGCGCAGCTCTGATGTCGGAGGAAACGATCAATGCCAATACAAGTACGTCAAGCTGAAGAGTCATATTTTTATCTCTGAGCTGCTAGTGATTAGATTTATATACATTTAAGAGGGCTTCCTGATGATGTGGTGACGAAGGTAGCAGCCATATCAAATCTCCTCAGCACATTAGACAGGAACCATTATCACATTATCAGCTGTGTTTAAACTTGGACATCTTAGTATCAGTCTTCAAGTTCACGTCCAGCTTTGTCAACATGGAAACAAATGACCCCAATGGCTCTTTGTTCTACCAAGCTAGTCATTTCTGAAGACAATGACAATGTTTAAATGGATTTTGTGGCTTTGTTTTCCCAATAATACCCCTCTTTTTTAATATTCAAAATAAGCAATTCCCTGCACTGTTGGAGAAGAGAGAGAAGTTCATTTCCCACTCCCCCCAAAAAAATCCACGTTTGCCATGGTCTTGCAGATAATTTGTAGCCAACATTTATTGTGTGTGTTGAGTTGCGGTTATGTGTGATTTCCAGGCGTCTGGCTAAGTCCACACTCCTGCTGATCCCTCTGTTTGGCGTGTACTACATGGTGTTCTTCTACCTGGTGGAACCAGATAATGAAAACTTGACGCAAGTGAAAATCTTCTTTGAACTTGGCCTCGGATCATTTCAGGTACTATAAAATAGATTTCAGCATGCTTAAAAAACATACAGTTGCTAAATGCAGTGCTTTGGCTCAGTCGTTTCTTTCTGGTAGGAAACGATTAAAAAGCATCTCTGAAAATGTCTAATACTTTGGAAGAGCAAGCCAGTAGAAGCTAAGACCCAGCAGGGCAGAGAGCCACATGTTCTTCTTAGGTTGTGTGACTGTGTTTAATGTTAAGACCTGCACTATGTCTGCAGGCAGTCTCCATTCTGTCACTACATCCATGAATCTACTCTATGGTCTTCCTCTTTTCCTCCTGCCTGGTATATCCACTGTCTCTCCTCTGCACACATCCTAACCATCTCAGCCTCATCTCTGAGCCGTCCCTCTGATGTACTCGTTTCTAGTGCTGTCCTTCCTGGTGACTCCCAAATAACCAGTCATCAAAAGTTGCTATTCCTGCCTCCACACCTGCTTCTAAACAAGCAGGAGGAAAAGAAGAAGACCACAGAGAAGATTGATGGATGTAGTGAAGGAGGGCAGAGAGTTAGTGTGACAGAAAAGGATAGTGAGGCAGATGATTCCTTTAGTATTAATAACCTTGATTCTGATGCATTTACACTGATTCGTAATGGTGGTGCTTGTGTTTCTTTTAGGGTCTAATTGTAGCCGTTCTCTACTGTTTCCTCAACAGTGAGGTGAGCCTATGTATTCTTCCTAACATAACTTGGATGATTTTTTTGAATACTTAATTCTACATAGTGTAACTCTTCTTTTTGTGCACGAAAAGGTTCAGAGTGAGCTGAGGAGGACATGGAAGCGTTTGTCTCTAAAGCGCTCAGAAGGCCAGGACGGCAGGCTCCACAGCATGAACCAAAATGGTACAGAAAACCTGGCCGAGTACAAAAGAAACTCCCGAGCCCAGTCCATCCTGCAGACTGAGATCACCGGGCTCTGACACAAATAACCTGTTTTTGTAAAGACTTTGAGAACTGATGCTCGTATTCATTGAGAATGGAGGAAATATACTTAAAGTTGCTTTTATAGACACATCATTTGCTGCTGCAGGGATTGAACTCGTGGCCTGCAGATGTTATTGATGTGAATGACTTCTTATTGGACTGTGAAGCCTCCTGGGGACATTTTCTTTACATCACAGTGAATCCAGAGATGAAGCAGTGCCTCCTGTAATGTTTCCAGAACAGAAACATGCATCAACAACTTTGTTTATTATTCTCCATAGCCAAGAATTCTGTCATTTTAAAAATAATTAATGCATAAATCACCCTTTTAAAAAAAAAATTATTATTAACTATGCAGAGCAAGCTTGGTTAGCAAGGTACATCCATCAACTTTAAGGGTGCATAGATATGGTGCATAAAATCCAAGCCATTCTGCAGGGTCTGTACCTCACAGGCCACATTCATAATTTAAAGCTTTAGCTATATGAAAATGGAATCATTATCAGCAACTTCAGACCATGTACAGTTGAAATGGAGGAAGAAATTAAATAGAGACCAAAACCATAGTTCATACCAACCTGTAAACCTGCTTATTGTGCTGATGTTGGGCATTTTAACATGGTAGTCTGTGGAGATTTGGAGCCAGCCTCAAGTGGCCATTAGAGGAACTGCAGTTTTTGGCCACAGTGAGGGAGTAGATGTGGCTGCAGTTGTTCCAACAGTTTGTTTGTTTTTTTTTATTAGGTAAGCATATTTCAGGTCAGTCATCTCACAACCATCTCACAACTCATTATGACTAAGATCTATCTATGCTGTCATGGAGAAGCAGAGACCACTACTGTATATGGAAACAATGTAAACATCTGTCTGTTTTTGGTGCAGATGGGATACAGCAGCAGAAGACCACACCAGGTGCCACTCCTGTCAGCTAAGAAAAGGAAACTGAGGCTACAAATCTCACAGGCTCACCAAAATTGAACAATAGAAGACTGGAAAATGTTGTCTAGATTTCTGCTGCAGCATTCAGATAGTAGGGTCAGGATTTGGTAGAAATATGAAAGTATGTATAAGTCCTTTTGTTGGTTCAGTCAGCTGCTGCTGGTGTAAGTGTAAGGATAACGTGCCATGTCACAAAGCCCAGATCCTCTCAGACTGGTTTCTTGAACACAGCAGTGAGTTCACTGTAATAGACCACCTTTGAGACATCGTGGATGTGCTGCCGATAAAACTGCAGCTATCGCGTGATGCTATTGTGTCAATATGGACCAAAATCTCAAAACAAAGCAAAGGGATTCCAACCCGGCACTAATGAGGCGATAGTACCAGGTCACGTTATTTGTTCAGCATAATTTACTAGCCAGATTTGAGATCAACATAACTTGCTGACCCATTAATCTCACTTCGTAGGACACCCTTCTGTTTCCTGGGTAACCGTAGTTATTGTGGCTCTTCAGTGTCCTTTTGAATGTTTTTGATAGCACTGTATGTTTTAAGTGGTACCAAATTCAGGGCTGTCTGAGCAGCAACCATCAATAATTTCAGTTTGATGATCTTGGATTTCAGTTTTTCTTAAAGTGTATATGATGTATCATTGCTTTTTTACCAGTAATCTGATAAGGCCCACCACAGCTATTAAAATGTCCTCCTTATCAAATGCGCCGTGTCAGCAGGGAATGAACCTGATGATGTTCAGTTTGAAAGAACACACTGAAAACATACTTCACTTTAAGCCTGATCAATGATCAGTTCCCACACACACGTGTCATCATCCAAACCCTCACAGTAACAGAGCTTTACAGACAAAAACCGTGCTTGCCTTGTACAGAGACTGTTTTCAAATTTTTTTTGTCATTTTTTATACAGTGGAGAGTATATCACTGGCCGACTCATTATTATTATATCTGTAAGCTTTGGGCCACAACTGTAAGCCTGTGATGCCATATGTTTAATGCATAAAAGCTTTTTATCCTGCTTTTTTCAATGTCGTTGTCACTGTTGTAGCATCAGAAGGTACCTGCAGTCCTTTCAGGAGGTCTAGCTCCTCCAGGTTCAAACATCCAAACGTGCTCTCGCAAGAAGGTTCGCTGTCTCCCAGCACCGTCTCCAGAGTGTGGAGGAGAAACCAGGAGAGCTGGCCAGGGAGAAGGAGCTCACTCAGCATCATGACCCTTATCTCCTCCTTTATGCAAGAAGGAGCAGGAGGAGCACCGCCTTAAAATATGTTAAAAAGATCTAAAAAAAAAAAATCTTAGAAAGAAAATCTTGACCACATACATATGCTTTTAACAGAAATGTTATCAGCAATTTAAATAAAGTAATGAGACCTGATATAGTTGATAAGTAATCAGATCTTAATTATGAAACATTTATAACTTTTTAAAGTCTGTCAGCTCAGTCTTTGAACTTACAGTAAATGTCAGCTGATTATGTGACGTCAGTGGTTCCTTCATTGTGAGGACCCTCACTGCTTTATACTCACTGATCTACCTTCATCAAAGTCTCCACCTAAACTCTTAAACAGCTCTTTGAGGAAGTGACTGCAGGGTGAAATGTGCTCCTTCTAGAGGGCTAAAACTCAATTTAAGATGCAAGGAGCCTCTTGAACATCATCTTTTCTTTTGTTTCCCTGAGAAACTCCGTTTGCTTTTCCATCTGTGCCGCCAGCTCTCTTTTCACCCTCCATCCAGGTTTCCTCCCGTCTTACCTGCAGTCAAGCCGAAGAGGTGAACTTGTGAGTCAGTCAATTCTCTTTTAAAGCCAGAGAAGTGGTGTGGTGATAATTTAGACACATACACAAACTAAGACATGGAGACAGTTCAGTTAAAAGTGGCCACATGTTTTGGCTCTAAAATTCAATTTTAGAGAAAATGAGGAATGTTTACAGAAACTATAGTTGCTGACATATGTATGAGTGACAGTGATGTTGGTAATTAATGGAAACTAGATGGCCTCCCCACGACTCTGAGTTGGATAAGTGGAAAAAATTGAATGGGTAGAAGCAGATGGACGAATAGATACAACAGTACATATCTCAAAGATATATATACAGGTAATACAAGGAAATATATAGCAGGCTTTTCTTACATTTGAGAAGGAAAATCTTTATGTAAAAAATAAATAAACGTGAATGATGAAACTTCAGACTGAAGAGTTGCTAATTAATAATTAAGCAGTTTCTTTAAGTATGTGATACTATGATTTACCGTCCCCTGGTGGTCCCTAAAGGTACGTCAGGTGCAAGTTCCCATTTACAGTACAAGAATGTGTTTTATTTATTTAAATATTTTGAAATATTGGTTTCTTTTTCACTCATTTTCAAGTCCAGTTCTTGTCCCTGACCATTTTCAGAGGAATGTTTTTATATTTGTTAAACCACTTAGCACAGTCCTGTGAATCATTCAAACATAAAACAGACACCAAACTCAAAAGATGAACCAGTGATCATATGTCTACACACAACTTAGCAAAGCTAACAGATGGCTGCCCCTCCCTGAGCCTGGTTCTGCTGGAGGTTTCGTCCTGTTAAAAGAGAGTTTTTTCTTCCCACTCTCGCTAAATCTTTCTCATAGGGGGTCATTTTGCTGTTGGGTTTTCTCTGTAATCATTGTATGGTGCTTACCTTACAATATATATTATTTGCTGCTATAGAAATAAAATTGAAAGAAATTGAGTCCTTTTAAAAATGTATTTTTTGGCACTTTGTTACTAACAGCCTGTCACAAAAACATTGTTCCCACTTTTTTGGGGGTCAAAAATTTTTTAAAAAACTCCAAAGATAACACAGTTTGACAGACATAAAAGAGTATTTTTGCACCAACAAGGTGATTCCCCAACCTCCATTAGCCTAAAACATGGAATATCTCAGCCTGGTGTGGAGTGTATCCTCAGATTTTTGAGGAAAATGGACAAGTGGAGGGCAAAAGAAGTGTCAGACCTAAAAAACTTTATGCAGCAGATGAATAGGGTCTGAAAGAGGTCCTGAAGCAACAAGGAAAAACCTGGATAGAAAAAAAACAAACAAAATGGAACACAGTCGGTCATGAACTAGCTTCACCTGAGGCCAGATTATTGAAGCAGTTCGAGATCATCTTGACAGCGATAATAACAAAAGATAGCCAACATCCAAAGCAGAGCTTTCTGTGTTCTTCAAGAAGCCTGGAGAACGATTCCTGAAGACTGCTTAAAGAAATGACAGGAAGCTGCCTCAGAGAGTTCAGCCTGTGCTGAAGAATAAAGGTGGTCAACCATGAACAACCCAGCCCTGATTTACTGATGCTTATTCTTGCAAGATTCTGCTGTCCAGGATTGTTATACCACTAAGAATCAGCACAAAGCAGATCGTGTTATCATTATTGTGCTCATAAACTTTAATGCATGCAATTCCATCCATCTTATCTGGGGCCAGCAGCCTAAGCAGAGAATCCCAGACCTCCCTCTCCCCAGTCACCTCCTCCAGCTCATCTGGGGGGCCCCGATGCGTTCCCATTCCAGCTGAGAGATATGATCTCTCCAGCATGTCCTGGGTCTGCCCCGGGGCCTCCTCCTGATGGGACATGCCTGGATCACCTCACCCAAGAGGAGTCCAGGAGGCATCCCAGTCAGAAGCTCATGACCATAGGTGAGGATAGGGGCACAGATTGACGGCTAAATTGCCAGCTTCACTTTAGTGCTCAGCTCCCAGCATGCAATTTGTATTTAGTTATTTTTTTGGAGTATAGAAAAGTTTTTTCACGGATGGTAATTAAAAACATAATTTCATTAATTAAAATCACTTTAAAGTCATAAAAATGCAGTTATATAAATTATTTCCTGTTTAAAACTGTGGTTTGAGAAAGCACACCACAGAGAACCGACTGATTTTAATGCTTCACTGTTGTTTCATACCAGCCACAAGATGGCCTCAAAGTCCAGCTGAAAAATCAAGTTTTAAATCTGTTCCAGTTTCCTGCTTTTGTTGTTTACATCCCTGAAATTTAACCAAAACTGATGCCGACGGTTCCCACAGACAAACAAAGCTGACTGAGGCAGTGAGGAATGAGCAGAGAGCGGTCCAGGACAAACCCGACCCAGAAGCTTCTGATCACGCACACCTGACGTCACAGTGGCCTGTGGGAGTGAAAATGAGCAGACCTACAAACTGGTTTTTGTTTTCTTAAGGATTAAAGCCAGTCATACTTCATACTTTTGAAGTATTCTCAGTTTACTGCCCCGGCTGCTGCTCCCAGCCCGGAGAATATTGATGCTCACGGAAAACAAAAGCTGATCACAACTGCATCCTGAAACAACACCAGCAGATTTGGTCATTTTTAGTGGCTATTTTTAACAGGAGATTACATACTGTGTTGGGAATTTTTTGCAGGTGGCTGGCAGGATTAACTCAAAATAAACTACTCTGCATTTATTCACTGTAATGAGGAAACAGGGTTAGGGTCACAGGTCACAGGATGAATCAAAGCAAAAATAGTTTAAAAATAGTGCATGTTTAGTTCCAGGAAAACTCTTGACATAACCTCAGAAAAGAGAAACTTTTCTTCTCTGGGTGCCATGGAGCTGGCAGTGGAGTCCATACTTGGTCAGCTTTCAATGGTTCATTCCCTGTATGGACTCCAGCCTTTGCTGGTCAGACTGTGGAGGCAACAGTGTACACAAAGAGCCATCAGCAGTGCAGTGCACACCTTAATAACTCACAGTTTTGGTGGATACAAGGACCAAAACTGACAATGGCTCTGTGATGGAACCCTTTAGCCTCTGAAAATGTATTTACTAGAAATTTAAAGTCAAATATATCTGACAATAAAGTTTCTCAGGTGTTTCTTTGTACCATATTTAAACTGTTTCCCAGAATAATTCTGCAGTGCAGTTAAAGTGTCACAGTTAGGCTGTGTGACAAGCAGGGTTGGACCCCAATGCAGGACACATGAAGCAGAGCTTGACTCAAAACAGTTTAAATCCTGGAATCATCTCATACAACACAAAACTCAAAATCCTAAACTCAACCAAGGCTGTAACAGTCCTGGAAAGAAAAAGGGAAAACTGAATACAGACAACAACACAACAGAGCACAGGTGAGGGCTTAAATACACACAAGGAAATCAAGGAGAGTGGAAACAGCAGAGAACAACATGTGAACCAAATGAAGCTAATAACACAGAGGAAGCAAAACATAACACAAAGCACAGGAACATGGGACTGCCAAAAAAAACAAACAAAAAAAAAAACCAGGAAGTGACCAAACAGGATACAAATGTGGACTTGACAACACGAGGAATACAGTAGCACACATACTGGGGAAAACTGACACAAGAGACTCCACACCATAAGGCTTTTTTACATTTGTGCAATATTTCTAAAATTAGAAACATCCTTTCTCAGACTGATACTGAAAAGCTAATTCATGCATTTATTACTTCTAGGCTGGACTATTGTAATTCATTATTATCAGGCTGTCCTAAAAGCTCCCTGAAAAGCATTCAGCTGATCCAAAATGTTGCAGCTAGAGTACTGACAGGGACTAGAAAGAGAGAGCAGATTTCTCCCATATTGGCTTCTCTTCACTGGCTCCCAGCTTGGATTCAGGAGACAGACACCCTCTCTATTTTTAAGATTGGGCTTAAAACTTTTCTTTTTGATCAAGCTTATAGTTAGGGCTGGATCAGGTGACCCTGAACCCTCCCTTAGTTATGCTGCTATAGGCCTAGGCTGCTGGGGGGTTCCCATAATGAGTGTTTCTTTTCACTCTGTTTATACCCCACTCTGCAATAAATCGTTAGTTATTATTAATCTCAATAACAAGCTGGACTGGAGTACAAACACAGACGTCCTGTATAAGAAGGGCCAGAGTCGACTCCACCTGCTGAGGAGACTGAGGTCCTTTGGTGTCTGCAGGACTCTGTTAAAGACTTTTTATGACTCAGTGGTAGCATCTGCCCTTTTCTACGCAGTGGCCTGCTGGGGGGGTGGATGCACCGAAAGGGACAGGAGCAGGATCGACAAACTGGTGCGGAGGTCTAGCTCTGTGTTGGGATGTCCTCTAGAGTCTGTGATGGTGGTGGGTGAGAGGAGGATGTTAGCAAAGCTGACATCCATCATGAACAACACCCATCACCCGCATGAGACCGTGGGTGAGCTGAGCAGCTCCTTCAGTCAGAGACTGAAACATCCTCGCTGCAGGAAGGAGCGCTTTCGCAGGTCATTCATCCCAACAGTAGTTAGACTGTATAACACATCATAATGTCTTGAGTCACTTGGACACTTTACCTCCTCTGCCATCACTTTATCCATACAGTCAGATACATTTTATTTATTACACTCACCCATATAATGCATACCGTGTATGCTGTGTACCTTACCGGCTACAAATGTATATAATATTTTGATATCTTTATATAGTGTTTTGACGTGTGTGTATATGTGTGTATATGTAAATGTGGGTATTGACACTGATATATATATTTATGTATATAGTGCTTATGTATATGTGTATAGTTTTTTGCTATTTTATTTTATTCTATTGAATTTTAGTTTTTAGTTTAGTTATCTGTTCTTACTCATCCTTTTCATTTTTTCTCTGTATTGAGCTGCTGTAATGCACAAATTTCCCCGTCGTGGGATTATTAAAGTTTTATCTTATCTTATCTTATCTTATCTTAATCTCTGGCTCTCTTCCACAGTGTGTCTTTTGTCCTGTCTCTCTCCCCTCAACCCCAACCAGTCACAGCAGATGACTGCCCCTCCCTGAGCCTGGTTCTGCCACTGTCACCAAGTTTTTGCTCATAGGGGGTCGTTTTTGACTGTTGGGTTTTATCTGTATTATTGCAGGGTCTTTACCCACAATACAAAGTGCCTTGAGGTGACTGTTGTGTTATATAAATAAAATTGAATTGGTTGAGAACTGTGTCCATCTATCCATCATCCATCCATCGCTGGCCCCTAAGATCAAAAATTATCACAGGGTTTTATTGGAAGCTTTTTTTGTTTGGTAAAATTGTTTTTGATATTTGGCATGAAGAAGTTAAGATGATGTGTGGATGATGAATAAAATTAAGGCAAACAAAAGAGTATTGACATTCAAACTGAAGCCAGTATTTTACTTAAAGGTTGAGAGTGACACAGCGACACTTGATGGATAAAAGTACAAAATCTACTGATTTCTTAGAATGTACACATTTGAATTCAAGTGGGGTGCAGCATTCTGGGAGGTTATTAATATGTGTGACATATTGTGTCTGGTGGAACAGCAGCAGGAAAATGTTTATTTCATACTAACAAAGTTTATTTGTAAAACATTTGTCACAACCAAAGTGCTTTACACATTACATGATATACACTGTAAAATGCAGTCATAGATGCAGAGAAAAAAAAAAAAATATTTAAAAACTAATGGGTCCCTTTGGCCATTCATCCATTTCCAGCATTAGGACTCAAATGTAACATCAAGAACAAAATACACTATTATTAGTTAGTAAGAACAGAATAAATCAACCTTAAAAAGTTAAAGGAAAGTAAATAAGGAGCTGCAGTCTCTGTGCTTCACACCTTCATCATGCTGGCTGTGACTGCAGAGGAAAGACAGACAAAGAGAAGTTTAAATTTTCCTACTTTTCATGTGTTTGTGTTTGTGTGTCTGTTTTAGCATAACTTACGATTCTGGACCCACTGAGCGTTTGGATCAGCACAAAGCTTTCTAACATTTGTGTTGAAACTGGAAATAAAAAAAAGACAATTATAGCAATTGGATGATTTTATGTTTGTGTGCAGGTTAACGTGTCAACTTACATAACAGCCTTCACACACAGATGTGCTGCATCCTGCTCGTGATACGTGTCCCCCACCACCTCAGCGCTCTTATCGATGGTGGTGACGTGAACGCAACACGGTCGCCTCTTTGAAGCATAACGTCGAGCTGATTGAGAAAAGGTTAGAGATTTATGTATTTGGTCTATCTATCTATCTATAAAGTAACAGAGCAGAAGTAGAAAAATGCAAGAGTTCACCATCTGCTGCACCTGTGAGAAATAAAGGGGAGGCAGTGGGTGTCCTGATGGAGAGGAGGGAGAGTGGAGATAAAGAGAACTCAGACAGAGTACTGGGTCGAGCTTTTGCTTTCCTGTGAGAAAATCAACAAAAGACAGAAATATACAAAAAAATATATGAGGTTTGCAACTGAAGGACTGATTGAACGAGTGAAGAAAAATGAGTAAATGTGTGTAAATGAATGGTGCTTATGAAACTCACTCAAATTCAACAATCTTGCGGTGAACCCAGGGAGCTCTCCAACTCCGGCAGAAAAGACCGGACTGTGTGTAAAAGCTGCAGCAATGAGGAAAACTTAGGAGTAATATTTTAACTTCATCATCAACTTCCTCATTTTAACTTCATATTTTAACTTTGATTTGGCATGACATTAATACTGTTGATTAAGGTCAATAAGTGAATAAATGATATATATATATATGCATATATATATATAAATTACATGATTGCAGTGACACACGGTGGGTTGGCTCTCTGGTCAAAGTATCCCAGGATGGGCTCCCTAATCTCCTGAGTGGTGACTGCTGGGCAGCAGAAGTCGAAAATATTTGCTGGAACAGAAATTACTTCTAAATAAAGGAATTTTAAATAGGGAAAAACAACCAGAAAGATCTGACATGGACTTGAAGTTCAATCTTACCTTCTGGTCCAGACATGGCCACAACCACCCAGACAGTGCAGACCAGCACCAGCAGGCGTCCAGAGTCAACCATTTTCAAAATGCTAGTGAATAAATTATTATGTGCTAATCTTTGTTCTAGCTTCTCCTTCAGAGAGCTTGAAGAACTGCAGATGTTTTGAGACTGCAGATAGTTAAGTTCTCAAAAGCAGAAGCCATCCCTCCACTGAGTCACTGTTTTTCCTCCCCTCTCTTTATGCAAATAAATGAATCAGTGATTTATTAGGAATTGTGCAAAATTCCAAACATCTCGCCAACATGAAGAACTTTCATCACGCTGGAAAATTTGGCAGTTGCCCTTTCCTTTTAGACCTGATTTACACTTCTTCTCTGACACAGAAGTCTAAATCAGGCTTTAGATTGTGGAAATGTGAGGTGTTCTCCAAAACTGATTCAGAAGTCATGCTGTAAATCAATTATTTATTTTGTCGTTTTTGTACTTGTTTTGTACTTTTGTCCTCTGCAGCAACTGAATAAATTATTTTTTTGCATGGTTGATAGTCTGTCCTGTCAGGTTTTCCTTGACTAAGCATTTTGTTTTGATTTTCTTTAAATCCTTTTTAGGCAGCAAAAAGGCTGCAGACATGGTGATGTCACACATTGCTTTTACAATCTGCATTTTGGAGTTTCACTGTTAGTGTTTTGCATTTTAACCACATGGCATACATTCTGAAACTAGAATATGTTACGTTTTAAGTCAAGCTTCTCATGTGCATTTTGTCCATACAGTTTACTTTGGTAAGGAAGAGGTTAAAACTGAATTTAAAGGAGTGGATTAAACACAAAGCTGCTGACCTGGTAGATGGTAAGAAACCAGACCAGAATATTATTATTATTATTATTATTATTATTTTAAAGTCTGTCACTGGTGGTGGTGCACTGGTGTGCCCAACATATTTGCTTTTCCAAGCTCTATAAATTCTCTGTAGGCTCCTCCTGTTTATTTATTTGTGTTATTGCTTATGTAAGTGTATACATTTTGTGGCAATGCCAGAAAGAAAGAAAAAAGAAAAGGGAGAAAATAGGGAATCAATCAATCTATCTATCTATCTATCTATCTATCTATCTATCTATCTATCTATCTATCTATCTATCTATCTATCTATCTATCTATCTATCTATCTATCTATCTATCTATCTATCTATCTATCTATCTATCTAAAAATGCAAGAGTTCACCATCTGCTGCACCTGTGAAAAATAAAAGAAAAAAAACCATAAAAACACATATACAGAAAACAAAAGTACATATACTGTATATATATATATAAAAACATGGCTATACAAATGAATCTTCAGTCTGTGTGGTTGCGTGTGTGTGTGTGTGTGTGTGTGTGTGTGTGTGTGTGTGTGTGTGTGTGTGTGTGTGTGTGTGTGTGAGTAAGAGAGTGTGAATGTCTGTGCCTTTGTCACGAAGTGTTCTTAGCAATGAGGGTGTGAAGCCAAAACATTGTAACAACATAACAGACAGCATCATCAGAAAAAAACGTACATTTGTCAGTTATTTATAAAATGTTTCTACTCACATGGCTCTATTATTGCCTGCATCAACAAAGCTGCAAAGTGGGTGTTGAGGGTAAAGAGGGAAAATACAGAGGGAGGATGAACGTCATGCTACACTCAGTACTGCCTCATATAGACAAGTACTTAGTAATTAATTAGTAATTAGTACGTAGTAAAATTACTTCGTTTTTTCTGCATTAAAGAAGGAGGTGCTGACGCTCTTTAATATAAAAGGATCTGAGTAATCTGATACGGGTAAAGGCACTGAGTCACATACACATCCCACCTACAAGAGCGTGCGTGACTTTTGACCTAACTATAATTCCATACATGAAGCTCCCAGTGCAGTTTTTGTGCTGATGTTAATGACAGGGGAGGTTTGAACTTTGTGACTTCTGCACACTCTGTGCCTCAGCACGGGGCGACCCTGCTCTATAACCTTAGGAGTTGCTGTGGTTCGTAAATACTTCCACTTTGCAATAATGGCATTTAAAACTGATTGTGGAATATTTAGGAGGGAAGACATTTCATGAACTGACTTGCTGCAGCATTGCATCCTATTACAGTACCATGCAAGAATTCAGTGAGCTTTAACCTGTGACAATGAAAATGAAAACACAACATGTGGGCCAGTACCTTTGTCCATACAGTGTATATGAAGAGTAAAGGTGTAGAATTAAACTCTCATCAAATCAAACTCTTTTGAAAACATTAGTTTGAATGTAAACAGAAAACATAGAGCTGCCGGATCTCTTTGATATCTGCTACACGATGCAGTTAGAAAAGATTTTGTCATGGTCCTGGGCCGGTGGCCCAGTGTTTTATCTTTTGTATTGGTTGTGAGTTGTTGTTTCTAGTTCCTTGTGTTTCCATGTGTCAGGTCTGCGTCATTGTTCTCCAGTTTGACTTCCTGTTTTAGTTTGATAGTCATTTGGTCTCCGTCTGTCATGTTCAGTTTTGCTTCCCTTGGTCTTGTCATTGTGATTGGTATTTCCTGTGTTTCCCAGCTGTTCCCACTCCTCTCGTTATCCTGTGTATTTAAGTCCCGTATTTTCTCTGCCTCTTGTCGCGTCGTCATTTGCTCCCCTGCTGTGTCCCCTCTGTGTTTCTCAGAAGTTCTCAGAATTCAAGTCTGTTTTGGTTATCTTCCAGTTTGCAGCATTTGCCCCTGTTTCTGTGCTGCACTCGCCAAATAAAGGCTAAATATCATCTTACCTTGTCTCCTGTGTTCTGCATTGGGGTCCACTTCCTGCCTGCCACACAGCCGTTACATGACAGATTTACATCATTGAGGTTTCCTTTGAATTGTTTCTGATCTGTTGTGGTTACTTGTGAGTTTAGAAGCATATATGAGGATTGCAGTTAGATGACAGGAAGGTTTTATAGATTTTAAAGTCTGCCTGTGCTTTTAAATTAAAACACACTAAGAAAAAACTAAAACAAGAAATACCAATTCAAGTGCAGAAAGAGAATATCACAGAGACTGCCCATTGTCGTCTACCTGGGAAGCATAATCAGTAGAGATGGAGGAACAGATGACAACTCTCGAAGCCCATTAACAAGGCCAGATATGCATTTAACACCTTGCGCCCCATTTGGAACTCCACAGCACTGTGACTCTACAATAAGGTCTGCGTCTTTAACAACATTGTGAAGACAGTTCTTCTGTATGGCTCAGAGACCTGGAGAGTGACGATTACAACACCAACAAACTCCAGACCTTCACCAAATGATGTCTGCGGCACATCTTAAACGTCAGGTGGCTCGAGAAAATCTCCAATTCCAACCTTTGAGAGAGAACCAAGCAGGCTCCTGTCAGCAAAGACAAAGGAAGCGAAAGTGGTGCTGTGGTGCAGTGACACCCTGCGCAGACCAATGGATACCATTGCCAGACAGGCACTCGAATGGAACCTGCAAGAGGAGAGGAAAGTTGGGAGGCCAAAGCAAACCTGGAGAAGATCAGTTGAGAGCGAAGCAAAGGCTGCCGGAATGACACGGGCTCATCAGAAGGGAATTGCCCAAAATTGAGTCAGCTGGAATAGTGCATTTCCAGCCCTTTGCTCCCAGAGGAGTTCACAGGAATAGTACATACAGTATAATATGAGAAAAAATGGTGATTATTAACAGTTATTAATCTAATTTTTTTGTTACCTGAATTGAAACAAATTCATCTTACTGAAATATTTCTACTGAAATCTAGAAGCTTCGCTAAGATTAGTTTCACTGTCAACCGGCTACACCTGAGAGACTTGAGTGAGGGAATACAAAATGCCACTTCCTGTTCCAGCCTCCTGATGTTTCCTCGGTGCATCAAACATTGGAAAAACATCAGGAAAATGATGAGATCGATTATGACATCCAAAGATCCTGCATGCATTAAGCCTCTCCGGGTCCTGTTAATCCTTTTACCAGACATCAACCAGCCTTCCACTAGCAACAAATGAGAAAGAGCCATGAAGTCAGAGCTGCTCCAAATCACAGTGACAGCCTTTTTAAACAGCTTCCATAAGTAGCTCTGCTGTGGTTGGAGCAGGGAAGCAGCAGGAGCAGTCAGATTAGGAAGGCAGGCTGATGAGCAGGTGCAGACACCTGTCTGGAGCAGGGGGGGCTGCACATGCTAATTAGCACAAACAGTTAAAAACAAAAGGGAGGAAGCCCAGCAAGCCTGAGCTGTAAGGTTTGGTATTGTTATTTTTTAAATCCTTTTGCATCCATCTGCCATCAAGCTCTCTGACCCCCTTTTTTATCTGTTATACTTGCTGTGATTATACATGCAGGACGGGAATATGAGGGCGAACCCATCATACACATCAAAATGGTGAAATGACCTGGATGGCCTGCTCTGCGAGCATCCTCCTGCAAGACTGCAGCACCTGACTCTGTGGTGTTGGCTTCCACTTCTAGTTTAAACGGATGCAACAGGTGTGGAGAGCAGAGCAGTGACTTCGTTCTCTAAGAAGCATGCCCACACTCGGAGCTCCACCCTGGGGCAAAGAAAGGTGGTCAATAGGTTGAAAGAAAGGTTACAGTATCCTTCCATTCCTGAGACCCCGAATAATCTCCCAGTGGTCAAACACTACAGTAAATGCAGCATTATCATACTGGGTCATACACTTTAAGCTCAACTGAGAACACTGGGGGAGTCACAGTATGGGAAATTATTATTTCTGTTCAATTTTATTTATATAGCACCAAATCATAACAAACAAGGTGCATTATATTGTAAGGTAAAGACCCAACCCTACCATAATTGCAGAGAAAACCCAACAGTCAAAATGCCCCCCGTTGCGTAAGCAGTTAGCAACAGTGGGAAGGAGAAACTCCGCTTTAACAGGAAGAAACCTCCGGCAGAACCAGTCTCAGGGATGGGCAGTCTATAGCAGCATAACTAAGGGTTTGTTCACGGTCACCTGATCCAGCCCTAACTATAAGCTTTATCATAAAGGAAAGTTTTAAGCCTAATCTTAAAAATAGAGAGGGTGTCTGTCTCCTGAATCCGAGCTGGGAGCTGGTTCCACAGAAGAGGGGCCTGAAAGCTGAAGGCTCTGCCTCCCATTCTACTCTTAAGTATCCGAGGAACCACAAGCCAGCAGTCTGAGAGTGAAGTGCTCTATTGGGGTGAGACGGTACTATGAGGTCTTTGAGATAAGATGGGGCCTGATTATTCAAGACTTTGTATGTGAGGAGAAGGATTTTAAATTTGATTCTAGATTTAACCGTGAATCGCCACCTTATCGTGGTGGAGGGGTTTGTGTGTCCCAGTGATCCCAGGAGCTATGTTGTCTGGGGGCTTGTCCCCCTGGCAGGGTCTCCCATGGCAAACTGGTCCTGGGTGAGGGTCCAGACAAAGAGCGGTTCAGAAGACCCTTATGAGTGAAAAAACAAGGGAACAGTTTACCCTGCCCGGGATAGGGTTACCGGGGCCCCACCCTGGAGCCAGGCCTGGGGAGGGAGCTCGAGGGAGAGCGTCTGGTGGCCAGGCATTAGCTTGTGGTGCTTGGCCGGGCGCAGCCCGAAGAGGTTACATGGGCCCGCCCTCCTGCAGGCCCACCACCCGCAGGAGGTGTCGTAGGGGTCGGGTGCAATGTGTGTCGGGCGGTGGCCGAGGGCGGAGGCCCTGGCGGACCGATCCCCGGCTATCGAAACTGGCTGTTGGGACATGGAATGTCACCTCTCTGGTGGGGAAGGAGCCTGAGCTAGTGCGTGAGGTTGAGAGATACCAGCTAGACATAGTTGGGCTCACCTCAACGCATGGCCTGGGCTCTGGAACCAGTCCCCTGGAGAAGGGCTGGACTCTGTTTCAGTCTGGAGTTGCCCTCGGTGAGAGGCGGCGAGCTGGGGTGGGTATTCTTGTATCCCCCCGGCTTGCTGCCTGTACGTCGGAGTTTTCACCGGTGGACGAGAGGGTAGTTTCCCTGCGCCTTCGGGCTGGGGAACGGGTCCTGACTGTTGTTTGCGCTTATGCGCCGAATGACAGTTCAGGGTACCCACCCTTTTTGGAGTTGCTGGGTGGGGTGCTGGAGAGTGCTCCATCTGGTGACTCCATAGTCTTGCTGGGAGACTTCAACGCTCACGTGGGCAATGACAGTGAGACCTGGAGGGGCGTGATTGGGAGGAACGGCCTGCCCGATCTGAACCCGAATGGTGTTTTGTTATTGGACTTCTGTGCAAACCACAGTTTGTCCATAACAAACACCGTGTTCGAACACAAGGATGTCCATAAGTGCACATGGCACCAGGACACCCTAGGTCGCAGGTCGATGATCGATTTTGTAATCGTATCATCAGATCTGCGGCCGTATGTTCTGGACACTCGGGTGAAGAGAGGAGCTGAGCTGTCAACTGATCACCACCTGGTGGTGAGTTGGATCAGGTGGCGGGGGAAGATGCTGGACAGACCTGGCACACCTAAACGTATTGTGAGGGTGCGCTGGGAACGCCTGGCAGAAGCCCCAGTCCGGGAGATCTTCAACTCCCACCTCCGGCAGAACTTCGACAGCATTCCGAGGGAGGCTGAGGACATTGAGTCCGAATGGACCATGTTCCGCACCTCCATTGTTGAGGCTGCTGCTCAGAGCTGTGGCTGCAAGGTGGTTGGTGCCTGTCGTGGTGGTAACCCCCGAACCAGATGGTGGTCACCGGAGGTGAAGGGAGCCATCAAGCTGAAGAAAGAGTCCTATCGGGCTTGGTTAGCCTGTGGGACTCCGGAGGCAGCTGACAGGTATCGACAGGCCAAGCGGAATGCAGCTCGGGTAGTGGCCAAAGCAACAACTCGGGTGTGGGAGGAGTTTGGTGAGGCTATGGAAAAAGACTTTCGGACGGCATCGAAGCGATTCTGGCAAACCGTCAGGCGACTCAGGAGGGGAAAGCAGTGCTTCACTCACACTGTTTATAGTGCGGGGGGGGTGCTGCTGACTTCAACTGAGGCTATAGTCGGACGGTGGAAGGAATACTTCGAGGACCTTCTGAATCCCACTGACACGCCTTCTGTAGTGGAAGCAGAGTCTGGGGATGAGGGGGATGACTTGACCATCACTGGGGGTGAGGTCACTGAGGTAGTTAAACAACTCCTTGGTGGCAGAGCCCCTGGGGTGGACGAGATTCGCCCTGAGTTCCTGAAGGCTCTGGATGTTGTAGGGCTGTCTTGGTTGACACGCCTCTGCAACATCGCGTGGAGATCTGGGGCAGTGCCATTGGATTGGCAGACCGGGGTGGTGGTCCCCATCTTTAAGAGGGGAGACCGGAGGGTGTGCTCCAACTTTCGGGGGATCACACTCCTCAGCCTCCCCGGTAAGGTCTATGCCAGGGTGCTGGAAAGGAGGGTGCGTCCGTTAGTCGAACCTCGGATTCAGGAGGAACAATGCGGTTTTCGTCCTGGTCGTGGAACGCTGGACCAGCTCTTTATCCTCTCAAGGATATTCGAGTGTGCGTGGGAGTTTGCCCAACCAGTCTACATGTGCTTTGTGGACTTGGAGAAGGCATTCGACCGTGTTCCTCGGGGTGTTCTTTGGGAGGTTCTGCGGGAGTATGGGGTGTCTGGCTCATTGTTGCGGGCCATTCAGTCCTTGTACAACCACAGTGAGAGCTTGGTCCGTATAGCCGGTAATAAGTCGGATTTGTTTCCTGTGGGTGTTGGACTCCGTCAGGGCTGCCCTTTGTCACCGATTCTGTTCATAATTTTTATGGACAGAATTTCTAGGCGTAGCCAGGTGGCGGAAGGCTTCTTCCTTGGTGGCCTCAGAGTCTCATCTCTGCTTTTTGCAGATGATGCGGTTCTGTTGGCTTCATCAGGGGGGGGCCTCCAGCTCGCAGTGGAACGGTTCGCAGCCGAGTGTGAAGCGGCTGGCATGAGAATCAGCACCTCTAAGTCTGAGGCCATGGTCCTCAGCCGGAAAAGGGTGGAGTGCCATCTCCGGCTCAGGAACGAGTTCTTGCCTCAAGTGGAGGAGTTTAAGTATCTCGGGGTCTTGTTCACGAGTGATGGGCGAAGGGAACGGGAGATCGACAGGCGGATCGGGGCTGCTTCTGCAGTGATGCGGACGCTGCACCGGTCCGTCGTGGTGAAGAGGGAGCTTAGCGTAAAAGCGAAGCTCTCGATTTACCGGTCGATCTACGTTCCTACCCTCACCTATGGTCACGAGCTTTGGGTAGTGACCGAAAGAATAAGATCGCGAATACAAGCGGCAGAAATGAGTTTCCTTCGAAGGGTGGCTGGCCTCTCCCTTAGAGATAAGGTGAGGAGTGCGGCCATCCGGGAGGGGCTCAGAGTAGAGCCGCTGCTCCTCCACATCGAAAGGAGCCAGTTGAGGTGGCTCGGGCATCTGATTAGGATGCCTCCTGGCCGCCTCCTGGGTGAGGTGTTCCGGGCATGTCCCACCGGGAAGAGGCCCCGTGGTAGACCCAGGACACGCTGGAGAGATTATGTATCTCGGCTGGCCTGGGAACGCCTTGGGGTCCCTCCGGATGAGCTGGAGGAGGTGGCTGGGGAGAGGGAAGCTTGGGCTTCTCTGCTTAGGCTTCTGCCCCCGCGACCCGGCCCCGGATAAGCGGAAGAAAATGGATGGATGGATGGATGGATTTAACAGGGAGCCAATGAAGAGAAGCCAGAGATATGCTCTCCCTTTCTAGTGCCTGTCAGTACTCTAGCTGCAGCATGAATTAGCTGTTCAGCACCAGCCTGAGACAGGATGTTTCTAATTTTAGAAATATTGTGCAAATGTAAAAAAAAAAAAAAGCAGTCCTACATATTTGTTTAATGTGCATTGAAGGACATATCCTGGTCAAAAATGACTCCAAGATTTCTCACAGAGTTACTGGAGGCCAAAGTAATGCCATCCAGAGTAAGTATCTGGTTTGACACCATGTTTCTAAGATTTGTGGGGCCGAGTACAAGAACTTGAGTTTTATCTGAATTTAAAAGCAGGAAATTAGAGGTCATCCAGGCCTTAATATCTTTAAGACATTCCTGCAGTTTAACTAATTGATGTACGTTATCTGGCTTCATTGATAGATAAAGCTGGGTATCATCTGCATAACAATGAAAATTGATGCAATGCTTTCTAATAATACTGCCTAAAGAAAGCATGTATAATGTAAATAAAATTGGTTCTAGCACAGAACCCTGTGGAACTCCATAATTAACCTTAGTGTGTGAAGAAGACTCCCCATTTACATGAACAAATTGGAGTCTATTGATAAATATGATTCAAACCACTGCAGTGCAGTACCTTTAATGCCTATAGTATGCTCTAATCTCTGTAATAAAATGTTATGGTCAACAGTATCAAAGCTGCACTGAGGTCCAACAGGACAAGAACAGAGATGAGTCCACTGTCAGAGGCTGTAAGAAGATCATTTGTAACCTTCACTAATGCTGTTTCTGTACTGTGATGAATTCTGAAACCTGACTGAAACTCTTCAAATAAACCGTTCCTCTGCAGATGATCAGTTAGCTGTTTTACAACTACTCTTTCAAGAATCTTTGAGAGAAAAGGAAGGTTGGAGATTGGCTTGTAATAAGGAGATGAGTGTGTGTATTGTGTGAGATTGGTGGACATTCAAACAACAGCAGGAAAAATATTCACTCAATAATGATGAAGTTTATTTTTATATTGTTTTTCACAGCCAAAATGTGCTTTGCATTAATACATAATACGCAGAACGAAAAAGCAAAATAAATGAGAAAAAAGTCACAGAAAGCCAAAACTCCAGTGATAAAATAAAAAGCATTTGGAGCTTTAAAAGACTGACTCAAATACAGGGTTACTCCAGAATATGAGGGAAAAAAGTAACTTATAAATGCAAAGAAAAAATATAAGAAAGTTAGCAGAGAGGCAGCGATGGTTCACCACAGAATTCACACCTTCGTCATATTGGCGATGACTGCAGAGGAAAGACAAAGAGGAGTGTCAAGTTTTCAGTGCAAATAATTTTAGTGTGTGTGTGTGTGTGTGTGTGTGTGTGTGTGTGTGTGTGTGTGTGTGTGTGTGTGTGTGTGTGTGTGTTAGCATAACTTACGGTTCTTGACCCACTGAGCTTTTGGATCAGCACACAGTTTTCCATAATCTGTGTTGAAACTGGAAATAAAAGAGAAGCTTATAGAGACTGTTTGTGTTTGTGTTTGTGTAGAACATGTGTTGACTTACATTATAGCCTTCACACAGAAGTGTGCTGCAGCCTGCTCACGATACGTTTCTCCCACCACCTCAACACTCATGTCGAGGGAGGTGACCTCAACACAGCACAGCCGGCTTTTTGAAGGATGTCGATGAGCTGAGAGGGAGAAGGTTATAGATTTATGTATCCGGCTGAGAAAAGTCTGATTAGAAGGAAAATCGAAGTGAACTTTGGGTTTAAAGTGTGATGAAATTACTTTGAATGATCAAAGTACATTAAAAATGGTAACAAATCACACAGAAACAGTAAGTTCTTCAACACTGTAAACAGAAAAGGTGGGCCAACAACTTGGGGGCCATCTTGAGACTCTTTTGGCTACTTTTTTTGGGGCAGTTTGGCGACACATTACATTAATTAACTATAATTTTTATTGTGAGGCTAAAATCGCAGGAATTTATTAAAAAAAATTAATAACAAAAGACTTTGGTTTTAAACAGAGTTTTCTCTCCTGGACCATCTTTGCTGATGCTGAGCTCTCCCATAGATTTCACTGCAGGTAGGCTGAGCTCCATGTTTCTGTCTTGTAATGTTTCTGATGAAAAACAATTCTTGAATAAAATTTTGTGAGGTCGTGAGTCACAAATTTCTCAATATGTTGGTGTTGACCTGCACCAGGGTTATTATAGTTAACAAAAACGAAAGAAATAACGAAAACTGAAATTTAAAAAACATTGTCGTTAACTGAAATAAATAAAAACTAAAATTAAAAGGAAAAAACGATAACTAACTAAAACTGTATTGTGAGTTTAAAAAACTAACTAAAACTAACTAAAATTATAGATAAAATGACCTTCCTTTTCTTGTTTGTCATTTTATTTAAAAGCCTTGTGGATTGATCATTTTCCGCTCTCCGAGTTTAAGCTGGGAGCGCCGTCAGGCAGCTGTGCGCGTGCCTGTGTGCGCGAGCTCACCGCGCTGGTCCTTAAAGTAATGGCAGCGGTCTGCAGAGAAAGCGGCAGAGTCTCATATGGAGTTTCTTTGAGTCCGATAATACAGATAGAAGAGTGTCTTGTTGTGAATGAAGAAAAATGCATGGAACACGTCTCAGTGAGGAAAAAACACCAACATCAAAGTCCACCTGAGTAGCGCGCACAAGGCAGCTACGGAAACCGCTCTGAACCGACAATCTGGCATTCAGCTCCGGAGAAATGTGACTGCTCCTCGCTGCCACGCAGCTGCAACATTGTGATGAACCTGTTCTGTCCTTGTGCGTTTCCGGCCACTTTATCAGTGAGAGAATAACAATCAGGAACAATCAATATAAGGACTCGAGGGAATGAAGAAAGTGAAAAAACAGGGACAAATATGTTTGCAGCCAAAAAACTGAGCACAAAGAGCGAGGACCAAAAGAAGTCCCAGCCGGTGTTACACCAAATTCTGTGACCCATCATATTCTGCGACCACAGGGGGCGATAGCGTACATCCCTATCGTTTGAAATACAACAAAAAAGTGCTTGGAAACATTTATTTCTCGTTTACCAATTTATTGAAGGATGGGTAGTAGTGGGTTTATGTATTTCAAACGATAGAATAAAAGCATTCAATGCAACAGTCCGTCCAGCTGTGTTCAATGTCAAATAAAAAAAACGCATTTCCTTCGTCAATGCGAACGAAATAATATTCCGTAAGGTTTACAATCTCCTGTTTTGGTGCTTACGTAGTTTACGTAAATAGTCTCCTTCTCGCTGGTATTCAGCATGTACATGCGGAGGGATGTGGTCGCAGAATATGATGGGTCGCAGAATTTGGTGTAACACCGGCACCGCATATAAAAGACCAGCACACGACCATAAGGTACAGTAATGAACACACACAATCCAGCTACACAAGCAGAAATGCGACATGAGGCCACATATCGAGCATCTAACCAAGCTAGCTCCAAAACAGAAGCTGTTGTTAATCTGCTGCACTGACGCTGAACTTTATTGTAGACGTTATTGAGTTTGGGAGTTTATGTTTTTGTTTCTCCCTGTTGATGTTCATGTGTGTCCTTAATTTTACCCACATTTAGCACGCAATGCTGCTGTCTTGTGAACAGATGGTTGTTGAGTTTTTATTACACAAGAGTTACTCTTGTACCTTGAATCTTGCACCTGACAAAGTATGAAAAACTAAAACTAATACTGAAACTAACAAAACTAAACTAAAACTAAGCAATAAACCAAAAATAAAAACTAATAAAAATGAGCAAAAGCGCTCTGAAAACTAATTAAAACTAACTGAATTAATGGAAAAAAAAGCAAAAACTAAGAAAAAATAAACGATAATGTAAAATCCAAAACTATTATAACCCTGACCTGCACCATTGAGGATATGTTTTTTGTTTGTTACCAGACGATTCAGAAAGTTTCCATATATATATATTTGAACAGGTGAGAGTCGATCCAGCCGTGAAGTGATCAACTTTTGGAGATGATCCAGATCTGGATCTGGTTCCAGGATGTTTTAGAAGGACTCGATTTCACTTTTTAAAAATTTATTTATTTGTAACAAAATCAAAGGGATTCTACCAAAGGGAAATATGAACAGTTTAATCGGTTCACCAGTAAAGCAGTAAATAATTCCCAGAGGATGAAAACAGGAATAAACAGTGAGCTTGTTAGGAATTTTTTTCAAAATTCAGATGTGCAGGAGGCTGAATGGTGAACAATTTCCTATAGCTGCAACACATGTTATCCTCTCTCTGTATTGCTATCATTTCCTGCTTGTAGATCTCTTCATACTTTTGAAATGAGTCATAATGTCTGCAGCCCTCCCAGCAAAGACCTGCTGAAATAACAACTTTGCTAGAAAACTAAACAGCATTCAGATTTGATTAGAGAAAAAGTGGTTGAAAGGAACCTTTGCACCCACTGTGCTGCAGCTATGATGGTCTAAAGGCTGCACACAGGACGCCTATCATGCAGCGCACCACGAGACATAAACCCTGTAAGTTATAGGAAACAAAAATGTGCAAAAAAAGTCAAAAAAGGGAAAGAAAAATCTCTAAGACTTCTTCTAAATTTAGATGTAAAGGGATGCCTTTTAAATGCTCTGACTGACCAAGCAAAGCAGAAATCAGCGTCCTGTCATCAATTTAATCTATTTTAATCTATTTTCTCTCTGTTTTTTCTGTAGAGAAGTGAGAGCCCTGTTACCTGCAGAGGTGTGGCAGCACAGATACACTGAGAGCAGGAGGAGAGTGATGGAGAGGATCTTCACAGACATTTTCACCGCTGGTCTGGCTCACTGGTCAGGCTGCAACTAACACAGGTTGCTCAACATTTGGTTATTTATTGCTTAGGGCAGGAACATCCGCAAGCAGCACTGATGATGTGTCTCTATAGGTTTGTGTGCTGGTGTGTGCGTGGTTGTGGTGTATCACACATCTTATCAGGAAGACTTTAAGAAAAACACCCTCACATACAATTAAACATCTATAGCCTGAAGATCAATGACACCAGTTTGTGCATCATCATGAGTGATGAATGTAGACTATGCAATGATGTTTTTCCATTATGACCGACTATGACTTTTTTCGTCTTGCCTTTAAATAAAAACAAAAGAAAACGGCACAGTAATTGTTGTAAGTGTTGCAAGTTTGGCCTTAAGTGAAAGTAAACGTGACTCATGAGGCCTCATGATCTTGATACACGTCTATCCACATCTGCATGATTGATTGATTTTATGTTACAATGTGTCTTTCTCCTTAATCAAATACTTAGTAAAATACTGGCTTCTCTCTGAATGTCAATATTCTTTCATTTGCCTTCATTTCCTTCATCATCCACATAGTTTTTTTTTTTTTTACCTCGCTCATACCAAATATAATTTTGAAGTTAAATCAGCATTATGCAGCTATTTTACCAAATAAATACTTTAAAATCACCATCAGCAAATCTACAAGCTCCCCGTTGAACCAGAAGTCTAAAGAGTGCGAGGTCTTTGTCACATTAGAGGATTTCTGCCTCCATGTCGGGTTTTTGAGCATCAGAGAAGAGACCGTGTGGATGAGGGGATAATTTCACTCACCAGGACTGAAGCAGAAATTCCTTCAATGGGTTTTACCACACAGCAAGCCACATTTTTTCTAAGGTAATTCCACAAAAAATGCTCCAAAAAGGCACCAACATGGTGGAGAGAATCAGTCAGTTTCTTTCGACAAAGAAGCATATCTAATCTGATCATCAGCCAAAAGTACACATTCAGTTTTCAGGGGAAATCTCTCATGGGCAGAGTTGCCACAGTAAAAATGATGATTCTACCTAAAATCAATTATCTGGTTTCACTGATCCCTAATAAACCTTCTGTTGCTTGGTTTAAGTCATTAGACTCATACATTTCAAAATTTTTATGGAAAAATTAAACCTCAAGAATAAGTTTGAAGACATTACAAAAGCTAAAATGCAGTGGTGGTCTAGAACTTACAAACTTCTATCACTATTTCTTAGCCAACAGATTACAGTATGTTTCAAGGTGGATCAAATCAAGCCCTTTAGACAGCCCATGGCTGGATGAATGAATGAATGAATGAATGAAGTTTATTGCCATATGGGTGAACAAGTTCACACATTGGAAATTGCAGTTACAGAACACCATCCAAGAATACACAAAACACAACACACATGGGGGGATATGTGTCCTGGGGTCATGCAGCCGACTTGCAGCGCTACCTTTGGCAGGAGGAGAAAACAACACATCATGGGGAAGTTAGGTTAAAAAAAAGTCATCTGGTACAGTGCTCAAAAAGAGCACTGTACCAGATGCTCAAAAAGAGCACTGTACCAGGGTCCAAAAAAAACCACCTTAGCAAAGCATTTGCACATGTAAAGCTAGGACAGCGGCGGTAGGTGAGGTCAGGTCAGGAGGGAATGCAGACGGAGACGAGAGGTGGGGGCATTGTGGAGCCAGATGCCAGGTTCCAGCCAAAACAGTTCGCTGATAGTGGTGGAATTTCATCAGCGGCCGTGGTACACCAGACCCAGCTTCACAAATCACAACGCGGAGTGGGGGGAAGAGCAGCCGCACACAGAGCCCTGGAGAGAGATATGGTTGCCAACCCAAGGCCGGCAGGGGAGCCGAATTCCTGATAACAAATGTTGTTTTGGAACAGGCTGCTTGTTTTTCCAACAGCCTTCAGTCTTACTGGGAAACCATTCAAAAATCCAATATTCCAAATTAGTTGATTGCCGTCCTCACTGTGCAGAACCGAACTATATCTCCTGATCTAACCCCTCTCGCCTGCGAGCTCGCTAATCTTGCGGCTCAGGTCCACCAGGCTTTGAGTCTGAGTTTGTACGGCTCTGCTCAGCCCTTCCACCTGGGTCGGCAGCCTCTGCAGATGTCGAACCGCCGTCCAGATTTTCTTAATTTGCCAGTAAAGCAGGTATCCACCGAGCCCAAACAGAGAAGATACTGCTACCAAAAAGCCGAATATATATGCGTCTTCCACGTCTTCCACTCCAAGGGCTGAGAAGCACACCAGTCTCCACGAGCTCCAAGAGTCGATGACGTATCCAACCGGGTCTGTTCCACTCGGACACGCAGGCTCCCCTGTCCCGGATCTCATAGTGGAAAAAAATTCGATCAATGGTGGAGAATGCCCAGTTTGCCAGATCCATGTTTCAATCTTGTTCTTATTCGGACAGTGTGTAAAAGACGCTCTCACAGCAAGCAGCAAGCGGAGAGATGGGGAGGGCAGGGAGAGAGGGATAGTGCGACCGTCTCCGACAAGAGCAGGAAGATCTAGAACAAACACTCTGTGGAAGAGTTAAAATGTCTGACTTACCTTTCATAAGCTCCAGTATTAAACATCATAGCTGCTTTAAAAGTCTTAACATAAACACCACCCTGACAGCCTAGTGGGAATTTTTAAAGATAACTAAGTCTTCACTTATCCCATGTAAACTGACGCCCATTTGGAACAATCCAGATATATGTCAGAAAAAGACAGTACTGAATTTTTCAACATGGCAAGAGAAAGGAATAAAGAATTTAGAACATGTCATTCACGGTGGGACCTTTATTTCATTTGAAGAACTTATTTCAAAATATGAAATTAGCAATGGCAAATTTCTTAAATATCAGCAATTGAGGTCCATCCTACAGGCAAGGTTTAACTGAAATAATATAAAATTAGAAATCCCAGTTGTAACCCAGTGTTAAAAACACATGCGAGAGTGAATGAATATTGATTTAATATCTTATTCTATAATGAGGTTAAAAAGTAATAAGTTAATATTTAAAACCAAGTTCCTAAATAAGTTCATAAATATATATAAAAAGTGTTAAAAATCTTTACAAATTGTGCAATACACCTTTAATAGTGGTTTTATTGATGGCTTGACCAACCATTAGCTGGCATAGTCTGATATCACATCAGCCAATGAGGTTGGTTGTCCCGCCCTCCTGCTGCGCGGTGCAGGGAGTCTGCTCCGATTGCGTCAGACACAGACACAGCTCCGGGCTACTGTTGCTTCTGCGGTTAGCCTGAAGAAAAAAAACTTGGAAAATAGTGAATAAACTTGGAAACTGGTAAGAAAGAGCCATCTTAAATAATCGCTTTGCCAATGATGAGGTTCCGAATGACAATTTCATGCTTGTCGAACTTTAGAGACTCCCAGTGCGAGCGGATTGGAGTTTGGAAAACCCCAGTAGCCTCGTGCGGCATCGGTGAGTAATCGCACGTGCTTGGTTAGCACTTTAGCCACAATACTTTCACCGAAAAGAGGTTAAAACTTTTAGCCACTGTTACAGTTCAGTGAGAGTAAAGTAGTGTTTAAGAGTTTGTGTATTTATCGTTATGTGTTGTATTTTATTTTTCTAAATGTATTACATTTGTTTGCTTAGCACATGTTAGCATGTTCATCGGTGCTAATTCAGCTATGGTGCTAATGGCTATATGAAGTGCCTTCTTATTAGCACTAGCTGGTATCTTGATGCACTTTTCTATCTTTTTAATGGAGCTAGAGCTAATGTGTTTGTCCAATTTACATATTGATGGGAAATCATTGTCTGTATGGAAATGTTTGTTAGCACTTTAAAAAGGATTTAAAGGATGTTCTATATTCTCACCTACAAGCTAAATAATTTAGTTTGTGATGTGTTAATGTGAGGGAATAATTTGAATTTTATTGTTGTTTAACTGGGAAAAAGGAAACTGGAAAAATGTTTGGAAACCTTTTTGAATAGTAGTTTGAGTTAATGGACAATTACAGAATGTTAAGCTACTTTCTTCTGACCTTGTCTTAGGTCAGGTTTTTTTTTTGTATGTGTGTTTGGTGCACTCTTGGACCCAGAGTGTTTCGGTGCAGAGTGGATTGCATCTCCCGAGTTTGATGGCGAGCCCAGCCCAAGGATCAACTAAATGGTAGACAGTGACCCGACTGGTCACTGTGACTGGAACATTACATAAACTGTTGACAGACATTGTGACAAAGAACTGAAAAAAGAAGAGACTTTACCCTTTGGACTGTTATTTTATTTTGTTTTATTTTCCTTGTGTTGTTTTTCATGTTGTGGGTTTCAAAAGAAAAAAAAAAGAGAGAGCGCGCAGTTCATCTATTGTATGTATTTTTGGTTTCATAATCTTTTGTGTATTAAATGTTGTTTTCCACAACTTGTGCCTGCTTCCACTGCTGTTATTCACACCTGGGCTTCTTCCCGAATTCTAGTTCTTCTGATCGGCCCAATTTACCTCACCATTGCGGTGCCTTGGTGTGGGATCTCGGGGTAACTTACCCGGTGAGTTCTGTCAAGGTGGTTACACGAGGGTTACACAGTATTGGTAACAGATTTTCTAAATATTTATACCCCTAAATTGTCATCAAAAATACACAAGTTATTATTAAAAATTAATGATACAATATCCCTCCCAACTGCAAAATGGGAACGAGATCTTTCCATCAACCCAGATGAAAACTTCTGGACGCAGATATGTTTAAACAACTTCAAAATGACAAAAAGTCCAAATTTACAACTCATACAATACAAAACTCTACATAGAACACATTATACAGGACACAGGATGTTCCAAATGGGCCTCAGAGACACAAATATATGCACCCACTGTTCAGGCAGTCAGGCTGAAAACTATATGCACGCTATTTGGTCTTGTATGCCTGTTCAGAGGTTCTGGCAGATGATATGTGAGGACTTACCCAGATAGCAAAACACTTCGGGGCGGATCCGCCTTCAAGTCAGCCGATCCGCCCCACCCTTCTTGCTCTCCGGACTGGGCCCGCCCCACCTACTGACAGCGGATTATCAAAATGCGGCTCCGCCACGGCTCCACGGCGGAGCCCTTCAGCAAACTCGCGCCTTTCCCCACCCCCCTATTTTTTTCTTTTTCAAAAGTCAACGACTGCTGTCATAAGGAGCGCAGGAGCAGAGCTTCTCTAAGGTAAGAACTGTAAGCTGTTCTGTTAAATATTCTTCATTCATGGCTTTACCTGTACAGTAAAGTTATCCTGGTAGGAGATAATTAAGGTTTTATTTATTTTTTATTCAGAAATGTGAGATTGTGGCAGCGGAGTTAGCTTATAGCACATTAGCTACTGGCCTATTAGCTAACACAGCGGGAAGCTGTGAGGTTAAAAGAAAAAAAAAAAGCTCCTCCGGGATTTATTTCGGTGGGGAAGGCGATGTGATTTGCTTAACTGTCCGGGTAGCTGATGTTACAGCAGACTGAGCACATGAAGGATTTTATTGAGCCTCTCCAGGACTGACTGCAGGTAAAGTTAAGCTAACACAGCCTATTCTCCAAATTTAATCTGAGAGCATCCATCAGGTTAAAGTGGGTCTCACGATTTCAGGTGTTGCTGTAAAGTATTTAATAAGCTTTAGAAATGGATTTAGTTATGTCTCTGCTAAGACTTTTTGATTCAAATGTAATTCTTTTTTTCTTATCCTTGAAAATGCTTCCATTTTAAAATTGTCCTTTCAAGGATTGAAAAGTGCTTGATTTTTGGGCACAGTTGTTGAAACTGCTTAAAACTGTAACTGCCTTAAAAAATATCTGAATAGTTAACTTATGAGATGGAAACGAACCTGCACGTCTGCATATGAGCATCTCCCCAGAAGACAGTCTGTGAGAGAGTGAGCGGACCTTTAGGAGGTCACATTTTTTTAACCGGCCAGAGTGGGGCTTTAATTATTGTTGGCTGGTTGGCTAGAAAACCGCAAATTCCAGTAATGGATAAGACCAGTATGGAATTATAATTAAGTCAGAAGAAAACAATCCTTGCAAATTCCCCAAGCGTAGGTATTAACTTCTCGCGAGTAAATTCAACAACTCCTGTGCGTTGAAAGTGTATGAACCCTATTTATTGTCTTTGCTTGACCTTAAACTTTTCCACAATGCATATTTGGACTCTGACTTACTGAAAGTCCCTATTGATACAATTAAAATACTTTAAATTACCAAAGTTTAATATCCAACATGCCACAAAAAGAAAGATTTTCTGTAGTTTCATCATTATAATCATTAATTTTATTTATGTCTTCTGTTACAGATCAATTCAGCCTGCCTTCCCCCCTCCACCTTGTCTGCTACCTCACTGAAGTAAGCCAAAATTCAATCTTAGAGTTCATTTAGACACTTTTTCTAAAACTGCAAATAATTTCTGCCAGAAATATTATGTGTGTGTTCCAAGGGGAGGGAAACCTGAGCTTGTAATATGCTATCAGAAATCTTGCACACGCACATCTGTACTTAAAAAGCAACTGTAATGGACGTTAAGCTTTGACTGTTATAATATATTCTTCATTTAAAAAAAATAGCTTTTATTGCCAGTATAAGTGGCTATAACAGCTTCTTCTCTGTTATAATGTGTAAGTTCTGTCATTTCAATGTTTTGTCCTGTGGTCTAGGTTGAGGCTTGTTTGCCTGCTTTAAAATCCTGTCTGGTCTCAGAATAATAACAAAAATGTGTTTCTAAAATTTTTATTTTTAGATAAAATGAATAGAAAGACTCTACCTGTCTCCAACTCCACCTTAAGAAGGAGGGCCCGTGTAGACGTAGAAAACCGACTTAAACAAATGCGGGATGACGCCACAAATTTAATTGACTTTCAGATGACAACAGAGAGGAACCTTGACCATGGACACATCAGTGAAGAGCATTTTCATGAAAGTCACACTGGAACTGATAATCCACACTGTCTAGACACTGAAACCGGTGCTGGTTTTAGTGAGCAAGATGGCATGGAGATAGATCTAGGCCTGTCTGAGGATTTTGAGGATGCTGCTTGTGATGTTCAGACTCAGACATCTGAGTCTGATCATTTTGATGATGAACTCCAAGACTCGGTTTCACTCTCTGACAGTTTATCCCACTGGGCCATACAATTTCGTATTTCCTTGGTCGCTTTGACAGCATTATTGGCCATACTTCGCATTTACCATTCTGATATTCCAAAGGATGCTAGGACACTCCTCAGAACTGAGACAGAATACTCAATTCTTGAAAGGGCTGGAGGACAGTACCACTATTTTGGCATTCTGGCTTCTCTTAGAAATACATTGTTAAAGTTCAAACACACGTTAGCAGACAGTTTCACTTTGAAGTTACAAATCAACATAGATGGACTTCCTTTGTTCAAGAGTTCTTGTCTGCAGTTGTGGCCCATCCTTGGTCTACTATTAAGTGTTCCCATGAAGGAACCTGTAGTTATAGGTTTGTTCTGTGGACCAAAGAAACCAAGTTCAGCAAAAGACTTCCTTGAAGACTTTGTTACAGAGTTACAACAGCTTGAAAATGGTTTTGATTTAGAAGGTAAACAGTTAAATCTCAAGCTGCATACAGTCATCTGTGACACACCAGCCAGGTCCTTTATTAAAAACACAAAGAACCACAATGCCTACCATGGATGTGACAAATGTGTGCAGCCTGGAAACTATATTAACAGACGCATGACATACCCATGTGCAGACTATGCCCTACGGACAGATGAATCATTCACAAACATGGCCAATGAGAGTCATCATCATGAAGGACCACATCCATTTATTGGCAGTAGTGTGGGTATGGTTTCACAGTTCCCTCTAGATTACATGCATTTAGTTTGTTTAGGAGTTGTTAGAAGAATGCTACACATCTGGCTCAGGGGTCCTCTGAATTTTCGATTGCCTGCGAGCATAGTGGAAAGAATGTCAGCAAAACTGTTAGAAATGCGTTCCTTTATTCCTGTAGAGTTTGCACGGAAGCCCAGATCTCTGAGGGAATTGGATCGTTGGAAGGCCACAGAATTTAGACAGTTTCTCCTGTACACAGGACCTGTAATGCTAGGCACATTTCTGGATCAAAATATGTACTATAATTTCATGCTACTCTTCTCTGGTGTTGCTATTTTAGTTAGTCCTAGACTGTCCTGCCACACACAGTATGCCCGTACTTTGCTGAAATGTTTTGTTAGTCACTTTGGTGAAATATATGGAAAAGATCAAATTGTTTATAATGTACATGGTTTGGTCCATCTAGCAGGTGATGTGCAACTACATGGTTGTCTGGACTCATTTTCAGCATTTCCTTATGAAAATTATCTGCATAAGCTTAAAAAGCTCATCAGGAAACCAGAGTTCCCCCTTGCCCAAATAATCCGTCGATTGTCTGAAATTAGAATTATGGAAGCTCCTTTAAGTTGTACCTCTTTTAAAAAGCCACATTATGTTGGACCAATTATAGGTGGACTGTCAGTGAAAGCACAGTATGGTGAAATGACCTGTGATAAGTGGACTGTTAAAGTTTCAACTGGGGATAATGTTTTTGTTATTGGAAATGATATTTGTTGTATACATAACATTGTAGAGTGCAGTGATGGAGTCTATGTGGTATACAAGGAATTCTCAGATAAATCTTTGTTCTTTGATTATCCATTTAACTCTGACTATCTGAATATTTATAAAATTTCACAAACATCAGATTCATTCAAGTGTGTTAAAGTGTCAGAGCTTGTTGTAAAATGTACTGTTTTGCCTCATAGAGATGGTTTTGTGGCCATACCAATGTTCCATGCCTTTTAGGGACACATCAGATTTTTCTCTGTACCTGTCTATTGTCCTTGTTGGCAGTATAACTTAATAGCTATTAAGGCTGTTTTTTTTCTAACAGGCATTTAAAATGTCGAGGATGATACCATTTTGTTATATTATTTTCTAAGCAAAGCAATTGTGGTAGTGTTGCTGGTTGCAGCTCTTTTTTTTGTTATTTGTTGTTGTTTGATTTCTTTTTCCACTTCAAGATGTTCCATTTGGTCGAGTTCCAGAGCAACAAAGCAGTAGCAGTAGTACCAGAAAACTGGTGCTGTGATGGTGCTACCTACTGGCCCAACTATAGAAATGATGAAAGAGTGGATAAGGCAGTAAAAAATGTAGAGGAACCAGGACCAGACTGGAAGACATACGATATCAGAATTATCAAATCATGTGGTATGCAATTTCTAATACACCTCTGCCTATTTTAATTAAATACTGAAATATATTTGCTATTATATTTTATGTGTTTAAAGACAACTGTGTTATCTGTTGTAAACTCAAGTTTGTAATTTGTAGATCAGTACTTTGAGGCACGACAGCTTCTGAAGAAATCGCTTACATGCAGCACATCAGACCTTCAGTCAGAAGAGGAAGAGGAGGAAATACGACCAAAAAGGAAGCCAAAGGCAATGTTAGTATATACATTATATGCCTTCCTTGCTTTTTTTGGTCATCATTATTCAAAACACAGGCAGCACAGTAGTGTGGTGGTTAGCACTAACATAACAGAATAACATCTAGAAGGCCTGGGTTTGATTCCCCCTTGGCCCGGGCCTCTCTCTCTCTCTCTCTCTCCCTCTCTCTGTGTGGAGTTTGCATGTTCTCCCCGTGTCTGTGTGGGTTTCCTCCCACAGTCCAAAGGCATGCACTTACTGGGGTTAGGTTCATTAGTCACTCTAAATTGCCCATAGGTGTGAATGGCTGTCTGTCTCTCTGTGTTGGCCCTATGACAGGCTGGTGACCTGTACAGGGTGTACCCTGTGACAGGTCACCCTATGACAGCTGGGATAGGCTCCAGCCCCCCCCATGACCCTGAACAGGATAAGCAGAAGAGAATGGATGGTATTCAAATCACAGAATTCGAAAGCAATTAGAGTAGTGTACTAGGGTTTAATCCCGGGATCCGGGATTCCCGGGAAATGCGATCAGAACCATTTCCCGTTTCCCGGGAAACGTTAGACGGGAAACCGGGAAAAAAGTCGCGCGCGTCGATTTGACTTTCAGAAAGAAAAGAAAGCTTCAGAATGTTAAATTTAAGGAAATATTGAGAGAAGGGTTCGTTTAATGCGAAAAGCATTACTCTTCATTTCAGGCACGTTCAGCCTCTGTTTAAGGCTTCAGCCTTCATCTCAAGCGTTTTAATAGAGGTATTACACAGTTGTACTTTTTTCCTCTTTAATTTGTTGAAATCGTAGGCAATGTGTTTACCCTAAGGTATTTTGTATTATATAATTTTATATTATTATATATTGTTATATTGCATTATATAGCCTATAAAATATGCCTGCCCTGAACAATAAAGAAATATCTGTTTAACTTCGAGTGTTTCTTTTCCTCGTTTGCAGCCGCTTACTAACAATCATGAATTAGGATACGGGCCTAATGTGTGAAGAAATTATCATGAAATAGATTACTTTAACATATTTCGCTTTTAAAATGGAGTTGAGTAAAATGTATATTTTTTAGGCTATAAGGATTGGCCAGTTTTTCAATAGACGATTCACAGCGAACCTACTTTAACCCTCAGACACGGTGTTATAAATTTGCTGTTGCCAGAATGGCAATGACCAAGTCGTAGTGCATTACTCAAGGCCCTGTGCTATGCCATATTATAGTGAAGTACGGTAGTTTACTTTTCAATGACTATTACAGCGTTCCACTGGTGGAGATATAGTGCAACAGATGTCGCCACGACAGCGTGGCTGAGCCATTATCAATGCTGTGTGGAGATGAACCGTATTGTTTTGCACCAGCAGTTGTAAAATAGCTTGGTATAAATCCATGTACAATGGAGGAATATTCGAATTATATTTGTTAAGGGAGTGTTGAGGAACGATACAACACCGCATAGCTCGAGCACTCGAATGTCGAGATGTAGGTTTTATTGCGTTAATCAAGCCAACGTTGCCCCCTACTGGGCATAACAGGACATAGCTGGAAAGCTACCTCTACAATATCACAATAGGTTAAGGCCGACACAGGCTACAGAAGGCCTAATTAAAATAAAAAAATAAATAAACTTTTTCCCGGGATTCCCGGGAAATGGCTCGTCATTTCCCGGGATTTGATTCATGTCATTTTCGGGAAAAATATTAAACCCTATAGTGTACAGCTTGAGTAAAGTAAAAAAATACATGTTTTAATAATGACAAATGAAGTATTAAGTATTTTTATTTTTCTATTCTGCTTGACAGTCATTCCTTTGGGGACTCTGACAGTGACACAGAAGAAGTTTACCTGAAAAGGAAAGCCAGAGCTGCAGTAAGACGCCCACTACAACCACCTGCTCCAGTTATCCAACCACCACCTTTCACTGGAGCTAGCATCCACACAATTGCTTCTTCTGCAAAAACTCCATCACCACCACTGCTTGCCCAGATGGAAAATAGACCAAGAGATGAGCCAACTCCTTCTTCAAGCCATGTCTACAGGCCTACTTGGAAAGGGGGACGGTATGGCTCAGACACAATTACCTGCTCTGGTAAGCAATCTCTTAAACAGCTAGTATTCACCTTTCAATGACTGATAATTACATCACAAATTCAGTTATTCTCAGTGTAACATCCAAGTGAAAATAAACTCATCGAATGCAACAATGCATTTCTTCCTGAATGTACACTGATTTTTCCAAAAGTGTATACAGTAAAGCTTGAATAATCGGTATATTGTATTCTTTGTAAATATGAATACTACACTATAGCCATTTGCCATGTAATCCAGTTATTGGAAAAGATTACAGCAAATTTGTCTCATTTCTTCTTCCAACAGCTGCAGAAGTTCAAATATTGAGCTTACTGGAGTACATTAAACACCAACAAGACCAATTAACCACCAAAGTAAACTATCTGACCAACAAGCTGAACTCAACTGTCCAAGAAAGAGAAATACCTGACCCTGTACAGTTTCCACTACAATCAATGGAGGAAGTGGAGAATTTTGAGAAATGGCTCAAAGATCCTGCTAACTCTCACCTGAAGCAGAGTGTGGTGAGTTTTCATCTGATTACCATTCTACTTGACATTCAACACAAAGAAATCCCACTTTTGTCAATGTCATGGTTTTGTATAATACGAATGATGCTGTTTATAATGAAAAGCTGAATGTTAAATATTACGAACAGCCAGATCCAGGTTTTTACAGTCCGGATAAGATGTGGTTATTTGCCAATACCCGTGTTCAATTGATAATCTGTATCTCTCACTGAAAGACTGGAAATGCTTCTTTGTGAATAAGGAAATGTTCCACTTAACTCAAATGGCATTCCTAACTTTTTAAAATGAAATGTGAGAAATACGTGTAAATAAATTTACAAAGTATGTTTGCATTTATGTGTGTTGGCTGTGCAGCTGAAGTGAATTTATATTTAATCACACTGACAACAATCAGTTATGTTTAATAAAAGTATTAAACTGTTTTATGTGCACTGGTAAAATTAATTAAAGCACCTGTCATAAAAGTGAGGAAGACCATCCAGCAGCACAAAGTGCTTTTATGCAGACTCTGTACTTTCATATTACCATTTTGACCAGGGATAAGTAGTAAGAATTGCAAAATGAATAGCCCTTTCAGGAAAAATGTAAAATGATTATTTTTTAATTTTTCTATATACCCACATTTGAGCTGGCACACGGGACCTTTTTGATAACTCAAATACAAATGAAGCTGTCTTTTGTTGTTGTGTTTAATTGCCTGCAACTTATTTTTTGTGAAATGTGTTTAAACTTTTCCCATTATTTCCTCTCCATTTTTAGATTTCTTCACTGGCAGCCATCGGGGGGCATGAGGCAAGAAGTATCACATGGAACATTCTTTCCCGCATGTTCCACAGTGACATTGGACAGAAGATAAATTGGACAGGGGCCAATGGAAAGGGAGGTTTCTCCCAGATGGCATCAAAAACAGTACTCTTGGGTAAGTAATTGTAATAGATTTTGCAAATGATTTGATTGTCATGGTTTAATGAAGCACAAATCTTTTAACTCTGAGAGTCGTATTGTATCATTTCATTGATAATGCCAGTTATGGGCTTTGGAGGACAGTTTTCAGGTGTACCTTTATTCCACTCACTGATCACAGCACTCTTTCAAATGAAAAACTCCCCTTTGAGATCTGTGATGTTCCTCTGTGGTACATAGTTGGATACCCGGACATGACTGCATTGATTGGCAATAACTGATGCTGTTAAATATTAAAGATGAGTTGTAAATTTTTGGAGTTTTTTCCCCACTATGTCCAAAGCTTACAATCAACATGCTACACTTGCTGGCCACTTTATTAGGTACATGATGCCAGCACTAGGTTGAGCCCCCTTTTGCCTTCTGAACTGCCTTAATTCTTCATGGTATAGATTCAACAAGCTGCTGGAAAGATTTCAAAGCTTTCATATAACATATACCTTGTGTGTATAGATGCAGTAAGAAAGACCCACGTGTCCCGTGCTGCCACAGAAGAGGAGATTCGGAAACATGCCATACGATGGTTCAATCTGGCAGCAGACAGAGGAAGAAGGCGGCGTCCTCCTGTTACCATCCCGAATCAATGCTGAGGACTTCAGTTTGTTATTGTTACTGTTATTGTTCCAGAAATGGTTATCTTTCAGTTATTTGTCTGTTAATGTTTTAATTAAGTACAGTAATGAATCAATGCATCACCTGCTTAATTAATTTGTGATAGTATTTCCTTTCTTTGCCATTTTATTTTTTCCTTTACTGCATTTTGTTAAAGAATAAAGAAGTGTTAAAGGATTTATAGTAAATAAACAGTATTCTTGATACATTTATGATCCCATTATTTTTGTAATACTCATATGCTCATCTTGTTATTCAAATGGAAAATTAGGCTTTAGATAAGGATGCCGTAATTGTTAAAGATTTTTCATTTTCCCTAAAATCAGTCTTCATGTCCAAATAGATATTTTAGCTTTAACTGTAGCTAGCATGCCTACAGCAATTTTTAATAAGGGATCCTGAAAATATTCTGGCCAAAATAAGCTGTTATATGAACGGATTCAAAACGGATCCGTGTCAGATCAGTTTTTCCACAGACGGCTCCGTAAAGGATCCGTTTTGGATAACCTGAAACGTGGACGGGTCCGATTTGTATCCGGTCCTGATCTGTTCCTCAACCGTGATCCTGATCCGTTACTGATCCGTCCCGCTGTGCAAGTGGACTCCGATACGGACCGGTTTTGCGGGTCCGTTACGGAGTCAGTGGCACATCCGGGGCGGATCGGGGGCGGAGTCATTTTGCTATCTGGGTATCCACATGGGTTAATTGCGATATCCTAGCTCCACCAAAACTGTGATTTCAGGTGATGTAAGTGAATTACACATGGAAACAAATATATCACACATAGTTCTTACTGCCTTATGCATCGCTAAGAAAACTATCCTCATGAACTGGAAATCAAAACATGATTTATGCATTGCTCATTATAAGAATCTACTTTTAGAATCTACTTTTTTGGGCTGGAGACTGTGGCTGCCATTCTGTGGTTTCTGTGCCAGCCCTGGTTGTTGGTGGTGGGGGCTTGGACGGATGCTCTTATGGTCTTGGGGTGTGGGGCTGGGGGGCCCGTGGTGGTGGGTGCTGGCCCTGTCTGGGTGGCCGGCTTCCTCTGCGGTGCCGGGTCTGGGGCCCTGGTGCCCGGGGTCGGCCGTTTCCCGGTTGGGCCTTTCCCTGCGCTGGGGGATGGTCTATGCCCCCTTGGCGCGCTGCCGTATGGGGTGAGTTGGCCCACGTCGGGATGTCTGGCTGGCGTTCCGGGATTCTGGGTGCCCCTCCCTGTGGGGTGTGGGGTGCTCAGGTGAGGGAGCAGCAGTTCCCACATGGGGCAGGTTGGTCCTGGACCCATGACCACTGTATGTATGTGTGTGTGTGTGGATGAGAGTGAGTGTGTGATATTTATTGTAATGGTGTGTGTGGGTGTGATATTTGTTGTCTTTTGTATCCCTGTGGGGTGTGTGTTTGCAGTGTGGGTGGTGGGTGCCGGCCTGGAGCACGGCGGTGTCCTGGGGGTGTGGCCACTCTGGCCCTGGACCTGGGGCAATGGGGGGGCAGTGTGGATGGGCGCCGTTATTCAGTTAAATCTGTCCCTCCCAATTTTAATAGCACCATAGCTTTCACACAGTCATTAACATTCCTCTCATTACATATACTCACATCACCCCCAACACGTTGGGTGGGAGGAGGGGGTGGGCAGGTCTTCTCACAACCCAGTTTCTTGCACCCTGCCTGGGGTGGGGACTGGCTAGTTGTTCGGGGCTGGGTTGGCTGCTTCCCTGGGTTGCCGCTGGCTTTGTGCTGGTACCCGCTCCCACACACTAGGGGTCCATGTATGGAATCCGTGTGTGTGTGTGTGCATGCATGTGTGTGTGTGCATGCATGTGTGTGTGTGTGTGTGTGTGTGTGTGTGTGTGTGTGTGTGTGTGTGTGTGTGTGAGCATGTGTGCGTGCGTGTGTGGAAAGCTGGGCCTGGGTCTGTGGCTTGCTGAGCCTTGGCACCTGTGGGAAACGGTTGTGGAGGGGCCGGAGTTACCCCTCCCTACTGCTCCACGCTGCTCCCCACTGATCGTCACTGCCACCCCTGGGGTGTGGGTGCCCATGTGTCCTGGGATGTGTGGCCGGATGTCTTGGCGTGGTTTCTGATCCGCTCCCTCGACGGCTGTGGCCTGGGGGTGGCTGCCGGGTGTCGGGCGGTTCTCGGGCGCTTGGGGCCTCGGAGCCCGCATGCTCGGCTCATGCTGGGGCTGCCGGCCTGCGGGGGGGTCGGCTGTTCATTGTCTCTGGCTCTCTGGACTCTTGCCCTTTGGCCGTGGGGGCTCCGTCTAGGGTATCCCTCCTTCCTCCTCTGGGGTGTGCACTCGGTTGCCATCAGGATGTGTGGCCTCAGGTCTTCTGAGCTCCTAGTGGGCTGTGGATGGCCTGGGTCCTCTGGGTCCTTTCCTATTTGCCTCTGGATCGAGGGGGGCATGGTTGCAGTTCTTACCCTCATTGAGTACATTCCATGACAGAGGCGCATACACACATTACTGCAAACAGCAAATTGTGTGTATGTGTGTATATGTATATGCATTTGTATAGACATGTGAGTGTGTGTGTGTGTGTGCGCGTGTGTGTGTGTGTGTGTGTGTATGTGTATGTATGTATATCTTTGAGTATTTTTCTTTCCTTTCTCCCCTTTGCCCCCCATTTTTTTTTCTTGTTTGTTTGTTTTGTTTTTTTTGTTTGCCCCCCCCATCCTTCTCTATCCCTTTCCTTATTGCCTGTCAGGCCTGGCATAAATAACTAAATAAAAAATAAAAATACAAACATTAACAAGAATAGCCTATAGAAAACTTAGAGCTGTTCTTGGAAAAGCAAATATGTTTGGTACATCATTGCATTTGGATCATCGTTCCGATTGCGAAAACAGCCAGACATGACAGGCTTAAAAAAAAAAAAATGTCATAAAACTGAGTTTCATGTGTACTTTTATGAGACATCAAACAGGTTTATTTTGTACTTCACCCTGTAACCATTTTTATCCTTTGAAAGGAAATGAGAAGTTTCCTTTGAATGATCTAAGAGCACTGAAACATAGTAACTGATACAGATCTGTGTCTTCATTGGTCTGCACTATGAAGGCGGGTCATGTCTTACTGGGGATATCACCATGGTAACATAATAAGTACATAACGTGCTGGTTGGAAACTTTTTTATGATTCTAAAACAGAACTCCGTTTGGTACTTGCTGACCTTACATCAGATTTGCACGTGTCATGGCCGTGTGCTCAGCATGTTGTGTTCTTTTAAGTTCTGTTTTCATTGAGTTCTTCTGTCAGGTTTCCCTTTGGTTTTGATTCCGTGTTTATTCCAGTTTCTTGTTCTGTTATCATTGTGTGTATGTGTGTATTGATATATAATGTATGTAGTGTTCTCTATTTTTATTTTATTTCATCCTCCTTCTTTGTACTTGAGCTGCTGCAACATGCAAATATGGGATCATTCAAGTTGTATCTTAACCCTCTATGGCATTAATTTTTTTTATCTTAACAGAAAAAAATATTTCACCTTAGTTTTTTGGAGCTTGGGGTCCCTGATAATATATCAATCATAAAGTATGTCCCCCCCAACCAGATTTTGGTTTGTTGCCTCAGGGCAACAACATGCTATGAGGGTACAAAAATGCCAAGGTTTTCTAAATTATATAATAGATAATAAGGAACAAACAAACAAATACATAAAAAGAAGTTCTATTCCAACAACAAACAACAATTTTAACAATTCTTACTATAACAGACATCAGACGCGAATGGTTTATCAATCAGTGGGTTAGAGATTAGCGGCACTTTGTGTTTGTGTTTCTGAATTTGTGTTTTGAAGCCATAAGGACCTGATTAGGGCAATGCTTTTTGGTGGAAAGCTGGCATGGTGGACCTGCCCCCAGAGCCTGAGTGGCTGGAGGACACCTGGTCCTGAGGGTGGAAGGGTTTGAGAAACTGCATTTACCAGAAGGCCCCCATTGGCTGTGCTTTGGACCACCATCCTGTGACAGTGATCCATCATAGAATGGCTGGGACAGACGAGGCATCTTGGCCTCACTACTGAATGGTCGTGCCCAGGGGGAAATGCCACTCCTACCCCCATGCCCCATGCAGGCCTCCAACCAGGACTAGAGGTGAGCCTTCAGGCTGCAGGAACCAACCGCCTGAAGGTGCTGGCACGGTGGCCGAGTTCCAAGGCCCATCTTTCCAGACACCCATCTCCCAAAGTTTCTGGACAACATGGATTGGTCTGGTTTATCCCTTTAACAGGCTGCATGCACGGGGTTAAAAGAAAGCATGCTGTGGCCCTGGCTCAAGATTGGTGCTCATTATCACCTGGTGATATTGTTACCATGGTGCCCCAGCATGGTCCCCTTGACTGGCTCACTGTCACCTAGAAAAATTGGATCCCTGACCTCCAGTAGGTCCCCGGGGCACACACCCTGCCATGCTCGCGGGAATCACAAGAGAACCATTAGAAACCTTGACCTCCATCTTCATTTTCCTTTTCATCCACAGACTCATTGTCATTAGACAGGATATCTGTTTTCAAAATTAGGAATCATAAAATTAGAACTGGTCATAGCCTAACTGCCAGATCATGTTCCGTACACCCACAGAATATTTGTGCGTCCATTTCTGGTGAGTATTAATACATAATGCAGAAAAAAAAAAAAAAAAATGATTATGTTGATAACTATGCATGCCTGCACATCTCCATCCATAAGCATAAAATTGTAAAAACAAAAGTGGTCTAACTGTGCAATGTTTCCCTTAGGCAACGAATGAGAAACTACCATTTTAGTATATGAATAAAGACAACATTTTTTTACTAAATCAAATATGCTTCTTTACATATTCGTGCACATTGCAGATATTTTTTATGCAATATTATTTAAATTTAAACATGTTGAAAAGTGAAATCTATCTGACCTTCTGCTAGGAGTGTGTGCAAGCTGGCTATGGCCCCCAAAAGGACTGTTCCACCCCCTAACAAAAGCTCAAAACCACACCTACCTCAAATTCATTCGCCAAAGACTAAGTTGATCATCAGACTTTGTGAACTTCTGATTTACTTTAAAAAATTTTAAATGGTGCTTTGAGGGCCAAAATAGTGGTTTGTGTCCTGAGGGCAACGCCATACAGTACCATAGAGCAGGGGTCTCAAAGTGTCCTGCAGGTTTTAGATGTTTCTCTGCTTCAACACACCTGAGTAAAATATAGAAGTCATTAGCAAGACTCTGGAGAACTTGAATGCATAATGAGGAGGTAATTCAGCGATTTGATTCAGGTGTGTTGGATCAGGGACACATCTAAATCCCGCAGGACACCGGCCCTTGAGGCCTGGAGTTTGATACACATCAAAATGATGACGTGACCTGGATGGTCTGCTCTGTGAGCATCCTCCTGCAAGACTGCAGCACGTGACTCTGTGGTGTTGGCTTCCACTGCTAGTTTAATTGGATGAGACAGGTGTGGAGAGCAGAGCAGTGACTTTGCTCTCTAAGAAGCATGCACACACTCGGAGCTCCACCCTGGGGCAAAGAAAGGTGGTAAATAGGTGGAAAGAAAGGTTCCAGTATCCTTCCATTCCTGAGACCCCGAGTAATCTCCCAGTGATCAAACACTACAGTAAATGCAGCTTTATTATACTGGGTCATACACTTTAAGCTCAACTGAGAACACTGGGGGAGTCACAGTATGGGAAATTATTATTTCTGTTCAATTTTATTTATATAGCACCAAATCATAACAAACAAGGTGCATTATATTGTAAGGAAAAGACCCAACCCTACCATAATTGCAGAGAAAACTCAACTCAACAGTCAAAATGACCCCCTATGAGTAAACAGTTAGCAACAGTGGGAAGAAAAAACTCCGTTTTAACAGGAAGAAACCTCCGGCAGAACCAGGCTGAGGGAGGGGCAGTCTCCAGCAGCATAACTAAGGGTGTGTTCAGGGTCACCTGATCCAGCCCTAACTATAAGCTTTATCATAAAGGAAAGTTTTAAGCCTAATCTTAAAAATAGAGAGGGTGTCTGTCTCCCAAATCCAAGCTGGGAGCTGGTTCCACAGAAGAGGGGCCTGAAAGCTGAAGGCTCTGCCTCCCATTCTACTCTTAAGTATCCTAGGAACCACAAGAAAGCCAACAGTCTGAGAGCAAAGTGCTCTATTGGGGTGATACAGTACTATGAGGTCTTTGAGATAAGATGGGGCCTGATTATTCAAGACCTTGTATGTGAGGAGAAGGATTTTAAATTCCATTCTAGATTTAACAGGGAGCCAATGAAGAGAAGCCAGTATTGGAGAAATATGCTCTCTCTTTCTAGTCCCTGTCAGTACTCTAGCTGCAGCATTTTGAATCAGCTGAAGGCTTTTCAGGCAGCTTTTAGGACAGCCTGATAATAATGAATTACAATTGTCCAGCCTCAAAGTAATAAATGCATGAATTAGCTGTTCAGCATCAGTCTGACACAGGATGTTTCTAATTTTAGAAATATTGTGCAAATGTAAAAAAAAAGCGGTCCTACATATTTGTTTAATGTGCATTAAAGGACATATCCTGGTCAAAATTGACTCCAAGATTTCTAACAGAGTTACTGGAGGCCAAGGTAATGCCATCCAGAGTAAGTATCTGGTTAGACACCATGTTTCTAAGATTTGTGGTGCCGAGTACAAGAACTTCAGTTTAATCTGAATTTAGAAGCAGGAAATTAGAGGTCATCCAGGCCTTAATATCTTTAAGACATTCCTGCAGTTTAACTAATTGATGTGTGTCATCTGGCTTCATTGATAGATAAAGCTGAGTATCATCTGCATAGTAATGAAAATTGATGCAATGCTTTCTAATAATACTGCCTAAGGGAAGCATGTATAATGTAAATAAAATTGGTCCTAGCACAGAACCCTGTAGAACTCCATAATTAACCTTAGTGTGTGAAGAAGACTCCCCATTTACATGAACAAATTGGAGTCTATTGATAAATATGATTCAAACCACTGCAGTGCAGTACCTTTAATGCCTATAGTATGCTCTAATCTCTGTAATAAAATGTTATGGTCAACAGTATCAAAGCTGCACTGAGGTCCAACAGGACAAGAACAGAGATGAGTCCACTGTCAGAGGCTGTAAGAAGATCATTTGTAACCTTCACTAATGCTGTTTCTGTACTGTGATGAATTCTGAAACCTGACTGAAACTCTTCAAATAAACCGTTCCTCTGCAGATGATCAGTTAGCTGTTTTACAACTACTCTTTCAAGAATCTTTGAGAGAAAAGGAAGGTTGGAGATTGGCTTGTAATAAGGAGATGAGTGTGTGTATTGTGTGAGATTGGTGGACATTCAAACAACAGCAGGAAAAATATTCACTCAATAATGATGAAGTTTATTTTTATATTGTTTTTCACAGCCAAAATGTGCTTTGCATTAATACATAATACGCAGAACGAAAAAGCAAAATAAATGAGAAAAAGTCACAGAAAGCCAAAACTCCAGTGATAAAATAAAAAGCAGTTGGAGCTTTAAAAGACTGACTCAAATACAGGGTTACTCCAGAATATGAGTGAAAAAAGTAACTTATAAATGCAAAGAAAAAATATAAGAAAGTTAGCAGAGAGGCAGCGATGGTTCACCACAGAATTCACACCTTCGTCATGTTGGCGATGACTGCAGAGGAAAGACAAAGAGGAGTGTCAAGTTTTCAGTGCAAATAATTTTAGTGTGTGTGTGTGTGTGTGTGTGTGTGTGTGTGTGTGTGTGTGTGTGTGTGTGTGTGTCTGTTAGCATAACTTACGGTTCTTGACCCACTGAGCTTTTGGATCAGCACACAGTTTTCCATAACCTGTGTTGAAACTGGAAATAAAAGAGAAGCTTATAGAGACTGTTTGTGTTTGTGTTTGTGCAGAACATGTGTTGACTTACATTATAGCCTTCACACAGAAGTGTGCTGCAGCCTGCTCACGATACGTTTCTCCCACCACCTCAACACTCATGTCGAGGGAGGTGACCTCAACACAGCACAGCCGGCTTTTTGAAGGATGTCGATGAGCTGAGAGGGAGAAGGTTATAGATTTATGTATCCGGCTGAGAAAAGTCTGATTAGAAGGAAAATCGAAGTGAACTTTGGGTATAAAGTGTGATGAAATTACTTTGAATGATCAAAGTACACTAAACAACAGCTGGCTGTAGAAATGTTACCTGAAATTATCTGATGGGTCTTTCTGTAACTGTGTGACCATTTTAACACTTTGAAAGAAAATTACTTTGAATGATCAAAGTACATTAAAAATAGTAACAAACACACAGAAACAGTAAGTTTTTCAACACTGTAAACAGAAAAGGTGGGCCAACAACTTGGGGGCCATCTTGAGACTCTTTTGGCTACTGTTTTGGGGCAGTTTGGCGACACATTACATTAATTAACTATAATTTTATTGTGAGGCTAAAATCGCATGAATTTATAAAAAAAATTTTACAGCAGGCAGGCTGAGCTCCATGTTTCTGTCTTGTAACGTTTCTGATGAAAAACAGTGCTTGAATAAAATTTTATGAGATCGTGAGTCACAAATTTCTCAATATTTTGGTGTTGACCTTCACCATTGAGGATACGTTTTTTTGTTACCAGACGATTCAGAAAGTTTCCATAAATATATTTGAACAGATGAGAGTCGATCCAGCCGTGAAGTGATGAACTTTTGGAGATGATCCAGATGTGGATCTGGTTCCAGGATGTTTTAGAAGGACTCAATTTCACTTTTTAAAAATGTATTTATTTGTAACAAAATCAAAGGGATTTCTACCAAAGGGAAATATGAACAGTTTAATAGGTTCACCAATAAAGCAGTAAATAATTCCCAGAGGATGAAAACAGGAATAAACAGTGAGCTTGTTAGGAATTTTTTTCAAAATTCAGATGTGCAGGAGGCTGAATGGTGAAAAATTTCCTATAGCTGCAACACGTTATCCTCTCTCTGTATTGCTATCATTTCCTGCTTGTAGATCTCTTCATACTTTTGAAATGAGTCATAATGTCTCCAGCCGTCCCAGCAAAGACCTGCTGAAATAACAACTTTGCTAGAAAACTAAACAGCATTCAGATTTGATTAGAGAAAAAGTGGTTGAAAGGAACCTTTGCACCCACTGTGCTGCAGCTATGATGGTCTAAAGGCTGCACACAGGACGCCTATCATGCAGCGCACCATGAGACATAAACCCTGCAAGTCACAGGAAACAAAAATGTGCAAAAAAAGTCAAAAAAGGAAAAGAAAAATCTCTAAGACTTCTTCTAAATTTAGATTTAAAGGGGTGCCTTTTAAACACTCTGACTGACCAAGCAAAGCAAAAGCAAAGCACACAGCAGCACCAGGACAGCAAATGATGTAAGCCTATGTTTGAATTCTACTTTCCTATTTATTCTTTTCTCACAGATTGTTAAACACCACTGAGGCTGCAGCAGAAAGAATAAAAAAATTAGTGATTCCTTCATTTCTGTAATGGTGGCTGTTGTGCAACTGAGAAAAGCCATTGCAAAGATTTTACATGGAGTTCATCTTAAATGCAGTCCTAATTTCTGGACCACACATGGCCACAACCATAAAGACCGTGCAGACCAGCACTAACAGGTTTCCAGAAATGCTAGTCTTCTACCTTTTTCTCTGGAGAGCTTGAACTACAGATATCTGGAGATATTAGATAGTTATGATCTGAATAGCAGGGATTTTCAAGGAATTCATAACAGTTCTGAAAATATCAAACTTTGGTAATTGTTCTTCCCAACTAACTGTGGAAGTGTCTGAGTTCCACAGAAGCTGGAAGTCATGGTGTGGCATATTTTTATTACCAAATATGTGGGTCTGCCTTCAGTAGCCGAATGTGGGGCCCCAAGGGGGCGTGCATCACTGAGTCAGCAGAGCGTCTGCAAATTTTACACACTATGTGCATCAGCACTTGGCAACCCCGCTCTGCAGCCTGAATTGCTCTGGTTCCTAAACACTTCCATGTTGCTATTGTAACGGATTGAAACAAATTTTGTGTTAAAACAGAGACCCCCTCTATTTTTTTTAAATATACTAATGTGTATTTCTTAAGTCAGAGGCACAAAATGTATGTCACCAATAGGGGGTGCTATTGCATTACTGTGGAGACTAGAGGGCCGATACGCAGCCGCAGCGTCAGAATTAAACGAGCTGGTGGCCTGTTGTCATCGTCTCCTCTCCGTCTTTTCCACAGGTAAGCGATCAAAGTTCTTTTAGTGATCCAAACCTTGTTCTAAAGTTATCTTAATGAGTGTGGAGTTATGTACAAACGTTTTGAATAAGATGGGAATGTTTAAGTGTGTTTTAGTGTGGGAAAGAGTTGTATTTGCCAGTAAGGCAGGCAGCTTCGTTTTTATCGCAAGTCCGCCATTGCTCGGGGCTAGAGGAGACAGTAGTAAAAGAAGTTGCTGTTAGGCACTATACAAGCGGTGTGATTTACAGAAGTGCCTTTAATAAGAGGAGGTCAGTTTGGATTATATTGTGTATGATTACTCTCTGACTTTAGGGCGAAGTCAGACCGCCATGTTAAGTCTTTTCAGTGTGTTACCCGCCATCAGGCATACTTCCGGTTATGGGGCTAATAAGCTCTTGGGGGTGTGTTTGGGGGTGTGTGCGTGGGTGTGTTATACTGGAAGTGAGGTAAAGCTACGAAAGCTGTCTGAAGCAGCATCATAGAGTGGGTTAAGCTATATTACAGTCAAATCGAAGTAAGCTATTGTACAAATGGAAATACAAATGGTTTGTTTACATTATTTTGTTACAATTTATTACTGTCCTGTTTGAAATGTGCATTATTTGGGCGTTATGTATCATATTATTTGCACTTTATGAACAAGTTATTTGTCTACTGTAGTTTTGGTTTATTACTAATAATTATTGAAGTTGTTTTTATATCATTTGATGTTTATTGTAAGCAATGAGTTTGGTTTTTCTCATGATGTCAGAATTAAACGAGCTGGTGGCCTGTTGTCATCGTCTCCTCTCCGTCTTTTCCACAGCCACTGCATTAATTCTCACCCGCGGGCAACACAGCCTGACCTCAGCTGTGTGCCGCTTGCTACCGCCCAGCTTCCCCTAGGGCTGGCGCCGGTAACACTATAATAAAGTTTACAGCTGATTGTGAAATATATAAGAGGGAAGAGATTTCATGAACTGACTTGTTGCAGCATTGCATTGTTTTACTGTATGATGCATGAGTCATTGAGCTCTGAACCTGCACCAATGAGACTGAAACCACCAGAATTCAAAGATCAAGATGTACTTCTGTCTGTGTAGTGTATATAAATAGTGAAGATGAAGATGAAGATGAAGCTGGTATCAAGCTCTTCTGATGATATGAAAGCCAACAGGAAAAGTAGAGCTGCCTAATCGCTTTGATACCAGCTACATGATATGATCAGAAAAGATTTACATCCATTAATGAGGTTTATTTTGAATATCTTTGGAAATGAAGAAGAGGAAGGGAGTGAAGGGAGAGGCAGGGATTCAATGGTGGAAGTTGAAGAAGGAAGAATATTGTGCAGAGTTCAAAGAGATGTTTGGTGTATCCTCTGGGGAAAGAAACACGGACACAGAGCCTTGGTGGTGGATTCAGGAATTACAGGAAAGTATTCAAAGGAAGAGCTTAGCAACAAAAAAGTGGGATAGTCAGGGAGGAGAAGAAGAAAGTAGACAGCATTACTGGGAGGCCAGGTGTACTGAAGAGAGGTGGCAATGGCTTACAGGTGCTGGTCATAAAATTAGAATATCATGAAAAAGTTGATTTATTTCAGTAATTCCATTCAAAAAGTGAAACTTGTATATTCATTTGTTACACACAGACTGATATTTCAAAAGTTTGTTTCTTTTAATTTTGATGATTTTAACTGACAACTAATGAAAACCCCAAATTCAGTATCTTAGAAAATTAGAATTTACTTAAGACCAATACAAAAAGTATTTTTAGAAATGTTGGCCAAATGAAAAGTGTGAGCATGTACAGCACTCAATACTTAGTTGGGGCTCCTTTTGCCTGGATTACTGCAGCGTGGCCTGGAGTCGATCAGTCTGTGGCACTGCTCAGGTGTTATGAGAGCCCAGGTTGCTCTGATAGTGGCCTTCAGCTCTTCTGAATTGTTGAGTCTGGTGTATCACATCTTCCTCTTCATAATACCTCATAGATTTTCTATGGGGTTAAGGTCAGGTGAGTTTGCTGGCCAATTAAGAACAGGGATACCATGGTCCTTAAACCAGGTACTGGTAGCTTTGGCACTGTGTGCAGGTGCCAAGTCCTGTTTGAAAGTGAAATCTGCATCTCCATAAAGTTGGTCAGCAGCAGGAAGCATGAAGTGCTCTAAAACTTCTTGGTAGATGGCTGCGTTGACCTTGGACCTCAGGAAACACAGTGGACCAACACCAGCAGATGACATGGCACCCCAAACCATCACTGACTGTGGAAACTTTACACTGGACCTCAAGCAATGTGGATTCTGTGCCTCTCCTCTCTTCCTCCAGACTCTGGGACCTTGACTTCCAAAAGAAATGAAAAATTGACTTTGATCAGAGAACATAACTTTGGAGCACTCAGCAGCAGTCCAGTCCTTTTTGTCTTTAGCCCAGGCGAGACGCTTCTGACGCCGTCTCTTGTTCAAGAGTGGTTTGACACAAGGACTGCGACAGCTGAAACTCATGTCTTGCATACGTCTGTGCGTGGTGGTTCTTGAAGCACTGACTCCAGCTGCAGTCCACTCTTTGTGAATCTCCCCCACATTTTTCAATGGCTTTTGTTTCACAATCATCTCCAGGGTGTGGTTATCCCTGTTGCTTGTACACCTTTTTCTACCACATCTTTACCTTCCCTTCGCCTCTCTATTAATGTGCTTGGACACAGAGCTCTGTGAACAGCCAGCCTCTTTAGCAATGATGTTTTGTGTCTCACCCTTCTTGTGCAAGGTGTCAAAGGTCGTCTTCTGGACAACTGTCAAGTCAGCAGTTTTCCCCATAATTGTGTAGCCTACAGAATTAGACTGAGAGACCATTTAAAGGCCTTTGCAGGTGTTTGAGTTAATTAGCTGATTGGAGTGTGGCACCAGGCGTCTTCAATATTGAACCTTTTCACAGTATTCTAATTTTCTGAGATACTGAATTTGGGGTTTTCATTAGTTGTCAGTTATAACCATCAAAATTAAAAGAAATAAACATTTGAAATATCAGTTTGTGTGTAATGACTCAATATACAAGTTTCACTTTTTGAATGGAATTACTGAAATAACTCAACTTTTAATGATATTCTAATTCTTTGACCAGCACCTGTATGTTGCTTGCAAATGACACTGTGATTTGTAGTGAGTAAGGACCAGGTCGAGACATACTCTGGTAAGAAGAGGAATGAAAGTCAGTAGTCGTTGGTGCAGGAGGAGCAGTCAGGTCAGGAAGGCAGGCTGATGAGCAGGTGCAGACACCTGTCTGGAGCAGGGGGGCTGCACACGCTAATTTGCACAAACAGTTAAAAACAAAAGGGAGGAAGCCCAGCAAGCCTGAGCTGTAAGGTTTGGTATTATTTTCACATCCTTTTGCATCCATCTGCCATCAAGCTCTCTGACCCCCTTTTTATCTGTTATACTTACTGTGATTATACATGCAGGACAGGAATATGAGGGCGTTATGATCAGTGTACACTGCCACCAACAAGAGGATGAACCCACCATACACATCAAAATGATGATGAAGTGACCTGGGGCTCATTCCAGGAAGCAGGTTTAGCTAAAAACTCTGGGTTTGTAACCCTACAATGAGGAAAAGTTACCATGGTAACAGACTGTGACCCTAACCAGGCAGGTTGTATCCAACAAACTGAGTGTCTCTCTGACTCCTCCCCTCCTGCTGCACCTGAACCACCTTTCTGACACTCCCATTCATTCCCTCCTTCATAAAGTGGCTGTCAGAGCGATCAGAGGAGCAAATTCATCTGCATACGTTTGTTTCTACAAGCACTGAAATCCCAGTTAGACGTTAGTTTATTTTTGTACGTAACATGAAGCTTTTACAGCCGTTCACTCTTCAATCTCATTGTACATCCTGTATAATGACAATAAAGGCATTCTATTCTATTCAACAGGCTGTAAGGACGGAGACAGCGATGATGTCACAGATTTATAATGAGGCAGCTGCAGCTGTCAGACAGTCAGTTCCTCTGAAACATTTACTGTAGTTACTGTAGCATCACTGTTACATCACACTGATCTGGATGAAGCTTTAGACACAGAACGCACGTTGGATGGAAAAATGTCTGGATCAGAAGATGATGGGAATGTTTGAGTGAAGATGAGGCTGAAATGATCTGAAGACTTCAGAACTGAACTAAATGGATTTAAAGTGACTGAAATGATTTCATTTTGAAAGTTACCGTGTCTGAAATTCAGAGTACGAATCTCCATATTTTCCACTGAAAATCACCTAAATCGGTGATCATCGGCTCTATAACGGCTCTGCAAACTGTATCCGAGTCCACCTGCACAGCAGGAGGATCCAAATGGATCAGGATCACGGATTCAGACTGGATAAGGTCCAGATCCAGTTCAGGCTCCAGTCATTTTTCCAGCTCATCCAGTCTGGATGTGTTCATAATGGATTCATTTTCCTGACATGATCTGCATTCTTTAATTAAAATGGCTCATCCTCCCAAAATTCCCAAACTTTAGAATAGAATAGAATAGAATAGAATGCCTTTATTGTCATTATACAGGATGTACAATGAGATTGGAGGGCCACTCCTGTTCAGTGCCATGTAACAGAAAATCAAACTCTCTAAAATAAAAATATTATAAAAATATTATAATCTAGTATGATCAATATAATCAAGAGATATACAGAAATAAACAATGTGTAAAATATACAAAAAATAGAATGTATAAAAATATATACATACATTGGTGCATCTGTACATTGTAAGAAAAGTAAATATGTGTATACATATAATAATGAAGATGATGAATATTGCACTTGGTGAATGAATATTGCACTAGTGAATGAATACTGGATATTACACAATATAGGAATGTCAGATATTGTTCAGTATGAATAATATAATATTGCACAGTTACAGTGGGTGAGTGTGTGAGTTCAGGGTGGTGATTGCTCTGGCGAAGAAACTGTTCTTGAGTCTGTTTGTTCTGGCTTTGATGCACCTGTAGCGCCTGCCAGAGGGCAGCAGGTCAAACAGGTCAAAGCCAGGGTGTGAGCTGTCCTTGATGATGTTTCTGGCTCTGCTGATGCAGCGGGAGGTGTAGATGTCCATCAGGGAGGGGAGAGGGCAGCCAACGATTCTTTGTGCTGTCTTGACTACCCTCTGAAGCCTGACCCTGTCTGCCTCAGTGCAGCTGCCGTACCATACTGTGATACAGTACGTCAGCAGGCTCTCAATGGATGAGCGGTAGAAGGTCAGCAGCAGGTTTGAGTCCAAGTTGTTCTTCCTGAGGACCCTCAGGAAGTGAAGTCGCTGCTGAGCCTTCTTGATAACAGCTGTGATGTTATCTGACCAAGAGAGATCAGCAGAGATGAGGACACTGAGAAACCTGAAGGTGTGGACCCTCTCCACACGCTCGCCGTTGATGTAGAGGGGAGCTGGGTCAGTCCTGTGCTTCCTGAAGTCGATGATGATCTCTTTGGTTTTCATGGTGTTCAGTACCAGGTTGTTCTCTGAACACCAGGCTGTCAACTTCAGGATCTCCTCTCTGTAAGCTGCCTCATCTCCCTTTGAGATGAGTCAATTCTTCTCTATTCTTTACAGACTTGGAAAGCTGCTCTGAATGTTTCCAGCTAAATATGAAGCTATGACTGAACTCTGACCTTTAACAGTAACTCAGTGAAACATCTCTGCTGTGGCCTTCAGAGAGCCGTCATCTATCAGTGACTCTGATCTTTGATCAGCTTCAGCTTCAGCTGATCAAAGATCAGATTAAAATGGTTAAACTGGAAACATTAAAGCAGTTTTTCTGTAAACCTCATTTCTCATTTTTATCCATTAATGGCAGAAATAATGAAATTCTCAATTAAAAAATGTGTAACAGGCCCCTGGCGAGTGGGCTGCCAACAGATTATATTTTGTCCTGAAAAGAACAGGAAAATCATGAGACGGACGACATCAGTGTGTTTCCTTCTCCCGCTTCTGCTGAGTCTTTATTTTTTTACACAATCATGTGTCCTAAATGCTTTGTAAACACGTCTGTCTTCATCTATTACCAAAAATCAAAATAATATGGACTACAATTCAATATAAACTCAAATAATATAAACAAAATGTAACCAGTCAATAACAAAATATAAACTGATGTTTGTAAGCAACCCAATTGAATACATGCTTGTTGTAATACATTGTTTGTTACATACAATAAGTGCATAGTTACTCTCACATAGGTTTACAGGACAAACATTCCTGGGTTGTACCACAGCAAGGGTACATTAGTGTAGTGGTACACTTCAATGGACTCAGCAATGCAAAGAGGATTAACATTACACTAATCATTAACAATCATTTCAAAGGCACACAGAACAATCGCTATCAACGCATCAACTTTGATACATGTACAGGAGCAGTGCTATCCAATCATTACAAAAAAAAGGAAACCTTAGGTTTAGAAAAGAACACAATCATAACTCCCACGCACAGCTACAGGGTGTGTGGTGAGCTAAGCTAGCTCCTCATCTCTTGTCTTAGCAGCAACACGTCACTTTTTAAAGTACAACGTAATCAAATACACATTCTGCTCTGATGATCTACTGCTCAGGCGCTACTGTTACTCAGTATGTCAAATATAAGGATCACATATGTGATTTTACTACTTACTAACCTGAAAAGAACAGGAAAATCATGAGACGGACGACATCAGTGTGTTTCCTTCTCCCGCTTCTGCTGAGTCTGAAGACGGAAGCGGAAGCCACACTAAGCCATCTCACTGGGGTGAAGGTGCCCCCTTGTGGCGTAACTCAGGATAGCACTCCATTTATCTTGTAACAGAAATCAGAAAACTAAGATCCTAATTTAACAAAATTACAAACAAAATTCACACAATACCACAAAGTCAAACCACATAATGTGACCACACATTACGGTGTGTCACAAATGTATAAAGTGAGGTTGTTTTTCCATCAATGGATTACATTTTTTCTGTGTGATTATTTAAACAATGAAATGGTCATAAACCGAACTGTCATAAACTGCAGCAGAAAAAGGTTTTATTAAATAGAAACTGACCTGAGGTCAGCTCCCCCCGGGGTCTGCTGCTGTCTCAGTCTCTAACACACAGTAAACTCAGTCTGAGCATTTTCTCCACAGTTTTATCTTCTTTCTGTCTCCTGCAGTTTGTGCGTCAGGCTGCAGCTGAATAATTAGATTTTATGAATTAAATGTGAAATTAGGATTCAGCTTCATCTGATGGAGACTCAAGTTGTGTAAATGATGACAGCAGACATCATAAAAGAAATGATATTTTATAACAAACTTTATTCTGTCTATGACGATGACAGAGTGGGTCAGGCTGATTGAAGTGACTCGTCATGCTCCACACTGACACGCGCGATCCTCCATCCATCAGAATAAAATGGAGGCTCTGCTCTTTATTTACCCATTGCCATGGTGACTCCTGGTGTCAGAGCTCCATTGATGATGCTTTCTTTCTTGACTCACGCACACGCTAACTCAGGGTGATCATACTCAGAGCTGATTGAACTAACTCTGATCAGCTGTTCTGGAACGGGAAACTCAGAGTTGCCGATCTCAGAATTGATCAACTCAGGGTATGTTTTTAAACTCAGAGTTTGTTGAACATGCTTCCTGGAATAGGCTTCTGGATGGTCTGCTCTTTGAGTGTCCTCCTGCAAGACTGCAGCCCCTGACTCTGTGGTGTTGGCTTCCACTTCTAGATTCAATGGATGAGACAGGTGTGGAGCATGATAGCAGTGACTTTGCTCTCTAAGAAGCATGCCCACACTTGGGGCTCCACCCTGGGGCTAAGAAAGTTGGTAAATAGGTTGAAAGAAAAGTTCCAGCATCCTTCCATTCCTGAGACCCCGAGATCATATTGGATCATACACTTTGAGCTCCACTAAAAACACTGGGGGAGTCCCAGTATGGGAAATTATTAGATGTGTGTGACATATTGTGTGTGTGTGTGTGTGTGTGTGGTGGGCATTCAGACAACAGCAGGAAAATATTCACTCAGTAATAATAAAGTTTATTTTTAGATTCTTTTTTTTTCACTGCCAAAAAGTGCTTTGATAAATACATAATACATAGAAAAAAAACAGCCAAATAAGTGAGGGGAAAAAGACACAGAAAGCCAAAACTTCAGGAATAAACTAAACCCAGTACGTGACTGAATCAAATACAGGATTACTCCACACTACGAGTGAAAAAAGTAACTTACAAATGCAAAGAATATATATAAGAATGTTATGTTAGGAAAGCACTCTGGTTTAAATAAGTCTTTAAATGTGATGCTAAAGGAGATCCTGGTGGAGCCGACAGGCAGCGATGCTTCATCAGAGACTCTCTGCTTCACACATTTGTCATGTTGGCGACGACTGCAGAGGAAAGACAAAGAGGAGCTTCAGGTTTTGTGTGTGTGTGTGTGTGTGTGTGTGTGTGTGCGCGTGCATGTGTACTTACGGTTCTTGACCCACTGAGCTTTTGGATCAGCACACAGTTTTCCATAATCTGTGTTGAAACTGGAAATAAAAGAGAAACTTATAGAGACTGTGTGTGTGTGTGTGTGTGTGTGTGTGTGTGTGTGTGTGTGTGTGTATGTGTGTGTAGAACATGTGTTGACTTACATCACAGCCTTCACACAGGGATGTGCTGCAGCCTGCTCACGATACGTTTCCCCCACCACCTCAGTGCTCATGTCGAGGGTGGTGACCTCAACACAGCACAGTCGGCTTCTTGAAGGATGTCGACGAGCTGATAGGGAGAAAAGTATTTATTTATTAAACAAAATCAATATTTTGCACATCTTCAAATCTCCAAAGGGAAATATGAACAGTTGAAGGATATCATCTTCATGTTCTCAAGTAAATATCTAACAAACTAAAGATCCAGATAATATTCAGGAATTGGAGGAAACTTGCAGTCTTGATTTGCTCTTCTTATTATTCACCAATAAAGCAGTAAATAATTCCCAGATGATGAAAACAGGAATAAACAGTGAGCTTGTTAGAAATTTTTTTTTCATAAGACAGAATTCAGATTTGCAGGAGGCTGAATGGTGAACAATTTCCTATAGCTGCAGCATATGTTATCCTCTCTCTGTATTGCTATCATTTCCTGCTTGTAGATATCTTCATATCTACATGTCTGCAGCCGTCCCAGCAAAGACCCGCTGAAATAATAACTTTGCTAGAAAACTAAGCAGCATTCAGATTTGATTAGAGAAAAAGTGGTTGAAAGGAACCTCTGCACGCACTGTGCTGCAGCTATGATGGTCTAAAGGCTGCACACAGGACGCCTATCATGCAGCGCACCATGAGACATAAACCCTGCAAGTTATAGGAAACAAATGTGCAAAAAAGGAAATGAAAAATCTCCAAGACTACTAAATTTAGATGTAAAGGGACACATTTTAAATGCTCTAAGCAAAGCCGAAATCAGTGTCCTGTCATCAATTTAATCTATTTTCTCTCTGTTTTTTCTGTAGAGAAGTGAGAGGGCTGTTACCTGCAGAGGCGTGGCAGCACAGATACACTGAGAGCAGGAGGAGAGTGATGGAGAGGATCTTCACAGACATTTTCACCGCTGGTCTGGCTCACTGATCAGGCTGCAACTAACACAGGTTGCTCAACATCTGGTTATTTATTGGTTAATGCAGGAACAGCAGCACTGATGTGTCTCTATAGGTCTGTGTGCTGGTGTGTGCGTGGTTGTGGCGTATCACACCTCCGCCTCTCATCAGGAAGACTTTAGTACTTCAAACCACCACTGAGAGCTTTCCGAGAAACAGCCTCACATACACAAAATGCACAGGTGCTTAAATGTGCTGAACAGCCAGTTTATAGATGTGCAGCCCCCCCCGTGATGATTTATGGCTGACTATTTTCCTCTTGTTAAATAAAAACTAAACAAAACTGCACAATAATAAAGTGTTTGCTTGTAATTTAAACCATTACATCCAATTATTTAAGGTTTCCTGTTCATATTCAGCTGTTAACCTTGAAAACTAAAAAGAACTCACTTTAGAGTCAAACTCTAGAGACACTTTCACCCTTTGACTGTGCAGATGACCAACTCAGCTAAGTTTCAGTCTGTGCTCAGACTGTTACAGAGATGCAGTTGTGTTTACCTTGTTAATCTTCTAATACACACATGCAAAGATGCTGACTGATACAGTATACCCACAGAAAAAAAGGTTTTGGTGTGTAGAGCTGATTTCCCCCATCACAGCTGTACTGACTGACCAATTTGGATGCTTTTATCTGGGCTGACTGATACACAGCAGGCTCGGCCTCAGCTGCATTCACTGCACTCGATGTTCATGTTTGTGCTGTTGGAGCATTGTTAATGGAATTACCTCAGAAACTATATGGCGTGCTGTGTGGTGACCACTAGGGTTTAATATTTTTCCCGAAAATGACATGAATCAAATCCCGGGAAATGACGAGCCATTTCCCGGGAATCCCGGGAAAAAGTTTATTTATTTTTTTATTTTAATTAGGCCTTCTGTAGCCTGTGTCGGCCTTAACCTATTGTGATATTGTAGAGGTAGCTTTCCAGCTATGTCCTGTTATGCCCAGTAGGGGGCAACGTCGGCTTGATTAACGCAATAAAACCTACATCTGGACATTCGAGTGCTCGAGCTATGCAGTGTTGTATCGTTCCTCAACACTCCCTTAACAAATATAATTCGAATATTCCTCCATTGTACATGGATTTATACCAAGCTATTTTACAACTGCTGGTGCAAAACAATACGGTTCATCTCCACACAGCATTGATAAAGGCTCAGCCACGCTGTCGTGGCGACATCTGTTGCGCTATATCTCCACCAGTGGAACGCTGTAATAGTCATTGAAAAGTTAACTACCGTACTTCACTATAATATGGCATAGCACAGGGCCTTGAGTAATGCACTACGACTTGGTCATTGCCATTCTGGCAACAGCAAATTTATAACACCGTGTCTGAGGGTTAAAGTAGGTTCGCTGTGAATCGTCTATTGAAAAACTGGCCAATCCTTATAGCCTAAAAAATATACATTTTACTCAACTCCATTTTAAAAGCGAAATATGTTAAAGTAATCTATTTCATGATAATTTCTTCACACATTAGGCCCGTATCCTAATTCATGATTGTTAGTAAGCGGCTGCAAACGAGGAAAAGAAACACTCGAAGTTAAACAGATATTTCTTTATTGTTCAGGGCAGGCATATTTTATAGGCTATATAATGCAATATAACAATATATAATAATATAAAATTATATAATACAAAATACCTTAGGGTAAACACATTGCCTACGATTTCAACAAATTAAAGAGGAAAAAAGTACAACTGTGTAATACCTCTATTAAAACGCTTGAGATGAAGGCTGAAGCCTTAAACAGAGGCTGAACGTGCCTGAAATGAAGAGTAATGCTTTTCGCATTAAACGAACCCTTCTCTCAATATTTCCTTAAATTTAACATTCTGAAGCTTTCTTTTCTTTCTGAAAGTCAAATCGACGCGCGCGACTTTTTTCCCGGTTTCCCGTCTAACGTTTCCCGGGAAACGGGAAATGGTTCTGATCGCATTTCCCGGGAATCCCGGATCCCGGGATTAAACCCTAGTGACCACACTTGCTAGCAGAAAAAAACTCCACCCCCTCATCCATGTAATCTCAGATCTTACACCAAAAAAAAAATCATACAGTAGAGGAAGAAAACCTCCAATATGATGGAGGCCTCCCAGTTTCACAGGCAGCTTGTAAGACTGCCCAGAATGAATGTTCTCTGGAGCTCTGGCCCAAAAAGGATGTGCATGATGAAGAAGCTGTTAAGCACCTCATTATACTCTGCACTATATTTCAGCTTGACACCCCATTTTTTTTTTCAAAATATCCAAAGGGAGATTGACACCTCTACATTTATATTCTGGCATTTTTAATCATGTTTTTGACAGAAGGGGTTGAGACAGTCGACGGGTGTACATTTTTATATTTCCTTTCACGTGTTGAAACGAGCAATAATTTTCCAGATAACTTCCATCGTCGTGGAGGGGCTGAGAGGCTTCAGTTCATTGAGGTTTGTGTGTTTTTAGTGTGGGCCGTAAGTTTGTCAGAGTGTAATTCTGAATGTGGTGTGGGTTGCGACGCTCCAATTGATAATCAAATGAATATTTGGAAAATCCCCGTAAGCACATTTACATGAAATTGAAGCTTGAAAATATATCATATAAATAAAAACTGGGTTAATTATGGTTGAAATGTTGAGCGTTCAGCAGGTTTGTACTTACAAGCTCAAAAATATTTACAAAGTGCAGAGTTTAAACATCTGCAAAATACCAAATATGACTCAAATATATTGATGTTTCCAGTAAATTCAATGCAGTCTTTAATAAGTGAAGACTTCCTGAAGATGATGAGAATCTGGAATATACCTTTCTTTCTGGCTCTGGTTCATCATTACATTATGACACTACCTCTTCATTTATCAGCATATTCCTGCACTCAAACTGCCTTCATGAGTTCCTGTGTAGCAGGGGGTCGCGTCATCATTTCTTTTTTCTAATAAACGCTGTCATGTTCTGCTGAGTCAGCGTTTTTCCTCTGTATCATAAATCATGTGGTTCCTGAGGCCCTCTCAACCTCGGAAGTGTTAACTCTTTTCACCTATGTGCCAGTCATCTTTCAAACATGCATTTGAGACTTTTGTCAGTCTCTCTGTCACGCTTCCTTTCCAAACATGTTGCATGAGTCTAAAAAAAAAAAAAAATGTGTGAGCGATCAAATCTTGTGGTTTGTTGAGACGCAGCGTTACAAACTCAAGCTCTGCTGCTACATTCTCTTTCTTTAAAAAAAAAAAAAAAAAAAAGATATATAATCAAAATGGGTACAGGCACAAAAATAAAAAAGAATAAAGAAAAGCACAACTCTAAGTGACCACAAACACCTCCCAACATGTGGAAAGACAGCAAAGAGACACAAAATGACTACACAGACAAAACTGCTGAGAGGTGCAAAGTGACCACAGACACCAAACAACCATGTGCTAAACTGAGAAATGCAAAGAACTCACAAATGTGTTTTGGTTTGAAAACATATAAATAAAAATAGCCTGTATGTATCTTTAAATTGTACAGCTTCATTCTCTGAGCTTCAGTCTGCAACTACCACAGCCATGTGATTTACAAGTGTAATACGCACACCAATAAATATTTTCCAGGCTCTTATTTCCCTGCAGAAACAACAGGGGGCACCACTGCAGCAGGTCGGGGGAGCGTGCTCATCTGCTCGCCCACTAATTCATACATACAGTAACAAGGATGCTCCACGACACGGCAGAACAGAGCTGTCACCCTGCACCGGGAGAATACACCACATGGCGATGTTAAACTGATTTCATGCAAGCTGAAGACTCTTAGAGATCATGTTTCTAAGGTCTGATGTGACACAATAATGGTCAGTGAAAGGATTTCATTCAGAATTGTGGAAGCGGCATCAGACGTAATGCTTTCAGGAGACGAGGTTGCAGAAACTCCAGATGTTGGAGCCGGAAGGTGACAGCTTGGAAGGGGAGATATGATCTTTCACCCACCCTTTGTTATGGAAAATAAATGTTGTGTAAGCTGGAGATCTGAAGCTGTGGAGTTTGGCTGACCAATCCAGGACACCAGCCTGTGAAGGGACTTATCTACACAGGCTTTCCATGACCTCAGCAGATCTCAGCTTTGTTGTTTGAGAGGTCAAATTCATAATATTCATAATAGTTGCTGGAAGTTTATTAAGCCCTATCACTCTTTTCTTTAACCAATTCAATTTCAACCCTGTTGAAACTGGGTTAACATGAAAACAGGACAATGACGCCCACGCCCACCAAGATCAGATCAAGTGTTAACTAGGCAACCAGGTTTTTGAAGAAAATGTCAGACCACACAAACCAAAGGGAGGTGCTCGCCTCTGAGGGCAACCTTAAATCTGAAAACACTGGACCTGAAAACATCCTTCAGCGTATCTGTGTTCACAGCATTACCCAAAGATCCAGATATACTGAAGTCTCACGGCCAACAGAATAACTCAAGATCAGGCAGTCCATTAAATTAATAAATGACCATGATGTCCCTCTGGAAGGTGAGACCAGTCTCAAGCACCTGCTGAGACCACAGCAGGCCTGTGAAGTTGAGCAGATGATTCCTCGCAAAGACTGATGTCCTGCATGGCAGTTTGTCCCAAACCAAACCCCACAGGGTAAGATCTCCAGCTTACACATTACTTCTTACCCATCATGCACTTCCAATACCATCATTTTGGTCCTCCTCCTCCTCCTCCATCCAAGATCACTGTTAGTGCCACTTGGGCCAACGATCCAGCTTTAGGTGTGCAGAATGCAGTTTGATCAAAAAGCTCGACTGAGAAGTTATCTATTAAAATGTTTCAGTGTTGAGGTGTGTTTCCTTCATCTGTTTTTAATGTTCATGAAATACATTTTAGAAATCCCAATGAAAATCAAAACAAGATCAAACAAAATCACGCAAGATCCAGTGTTCACTACACGGGACAGAAGGTCAAAACTAAATAGCAAAAAAAATTTACTCTAGCATGTTATTTTCATCCAAAATACAAAAGAAAATAAGCAAAAACATTCCTTTGAAAGATTTTCTTCAGTTTTATTGATACTTCAGTTGCTGCTTCAGATTATTTTATTTTACTGTGCCTTGAGAGATTAAAAAAAGTCTCATGAAAAGTGCTAAAATTTCAGAAAAACTGCAATACACCAGCTTATTTAACTCTAAGCAGCACATAGAAGGATATGTTCAATTTCAAAATTTTATTTTTTTTTTTTCCATCCATCCCTCCCTGCAGGGATTATTAGAGAGCCTGGATTTCCACGAATACTCAAATTTGGATTTTTAAAAAATGATTATCTGCAAGAGAACTGTTTTTGTCCTGCAGGTCCTAATTTTCAGGGTGAGGCCGAGGCTCAAACGCAAACTTCACAGGACCAAAATAACATTTGAATTCAGTCTTGAAAAAGATTCTATTTTAAAACCCTGAGGTTAATCTTTGACGGCAAACATTTAAAAATTTTGAAATCTTGTAATGTTGTTTTCTCTGACAGTAAACTGGATGCCGCATGATGTGAAGAGTTCATCACCCCTGCATGTTTTCCCCCTTTTTACATCAACACCCAACTTCCTGTGCTTTGTCAGCACAGGAAGTTGTCGTGCTTACAAGTCGAAATGCTTTATAAACATTTATATACGAGTAGCTCGTGAAGTTTCATGCTCATAAATTTTCAGTTTTTGCTATTAACGTGGAATGTCGGTTATGTTTGTTTTTACTACTAAAAAGAGATTTTAGAAGAGCCAAAGGTATTAAAATAACAGAAAAATCTATGTTGAACAATCCTGCTTAAATACACTACTAAAAAAGTAACAACGTAATCAAACGTTCATGAAAAATGGAAATAGAACAAAATAAAATGTTCCAATAAATATGAAAGATGGAAATGTTAAAATATTCAAATATTTCCAGATGCTTATTTATTGCTTGTTTACTATTTGAATAATAACATGCTGGAAAGGTTTAAGCACTCATGCAACTCATGGATCATTGGTTGATTTTAAAAATACATATACAGTAATCCCTCGCTTATCACGGCTTACCCGCGATAAGTGAAAATCCGCGAAGTAGGAACGCTATATTTATTTTAATAGTTATACATTATTTTAGTAGTTATACACTATTTTAAATTTTTATAAACCCTCCCCACACACTTATACACCAAATATATACATTACTGTACAACACGTACTACGCATGTGAAGAACGAGTACCGCGAAAATACTGCAATAAATATTTTACACTAATATTGATTGAAAACATATATATATATATATATATAGGGGTGGGACATTAACGCATTAATTTCAATTAATTACGGGAAAATAACGAATTAAAATTTTTAACGCATTTTAATCACACTTTGCACCGTGGAACGTTTCTCAGTGCACGAATTCCAGTCATACAGATTATATCGACGCACAATGTCTAAATTCAAGGACCGCATCGTTCGCAGCCCACAAAGACAGCAAAGGCCGGAAGTGAGCGGCTAGCCTTCATATCAGTGTCACCTGCCCTCACCTCTGTATCTCATGTCGCCTAGCATCGTGAGTGCGAAGCACAGCTGTGTAAAAGCAGCTTGTTAAACAGAGAACGAACTTCTGCTCCTTTTTGTGGTTTAATTTTAATTCTTTTATTCAAAACAAGCATAACACATTTCAACATCAAGGAATACAGCTGAGCTAATGATTAATTTCCAACTATATTAAGTGAGACAATGTTGACTAAAACTATCCAGTTATGACGCTTAACTTTAATTTCAGGAGTTTGCTTATCACAGGAGCACTTCCACCCTTCATTGGTCTGTGTAGTAGACTGGTGGGAAAATAACATTTTGAAGTTTAAGCTTATGTATATTGGTTCATTCATCAACCAAACTTAAATTAATATTTCTCATGTTAAATATTTAAATGTGAATAAAATGCGATTAATTTCGATTAATTAATTACAAAGCTTCTAATTAATTTGATAAATTTTTTAAATCAAGTCCCACCCCTAATATATATATATATAATATATATATATATAATATATATTATATATATTATATATATATATATATATATATATATTATATATACATATAATATATATATATATATATATATATATATATATATATATATATATATATATATATATATATATATTATATATATATATATAATATATATATATAATATATATATATATATAATATATATATATATATATATATATATATATATATATATATAATATATATATAATATATATATATATATATATATATATATATATATATATATATATATTATATATATATTATATATATATTATATATATATATATATATATATATATATATTATATATATATTATATATAATATATATATTATAAGAGGACCAAGAATGGTCTCCAAGTGGTACTCCACACAGAAGGAGCACAAGAGGAAGATACATTGTTAATCATGGCAGAATGTTCTGTCAGATATGAAGTGAACCACTTCAGTGCAGTGCCAGGAATACCAACAAAGTGTTTCAAATGAGTCAAAAGGATAGAATGGTCCACCGTGTCAAAAGCTGCTGTAAGGTCTAATAAAACCGGGACCGCAGGGCACTTAATGATATTGCTATGTCTGTTGATATGATGTATTTTCAATAAGTTGGTCTCAGTACTGTGCCTCGATCTGAAACCCGATTGAAATTTTTTGAAAATAACATTTGATTCTAATAATGCCTGTAGTTGTGTAAAACCAATTTTTTTCTAAAATTTTTGAAAGAAAAGATAAATGAGAAATAGATCTAAAATTAGACAGAATTGAAGAATCAAGGTGAGGCTTTTTAAGAAGAGGCCTCACAATGGCATGCTTAAAAGCACTAGGTACAATTAAGTACTAATTAGGTACTAAATTAAGGCAGGAGTTACAAGTACAGAACTGTCATGTCGGTGTGTGGCAGGAGCAGGACGACCCCAAAATGCTGGACTCAGAAGCAATGAAAATGAACTTAATATATTTTTTATTGAAATGATGACCATAAACAAATAAAACTGGGCTGGGCTGAAGCCAGAACTAAAACTACAGGCCACAAGGGACGAAGAACACGCACAGCAGATACATAGACGACGACACGACAAAGAACAAAAAAAACTGAGGGCTTAAATACACATTAGGTAATCAGGGCAAGAGGAAACACCAGGGCACAGCAGGTGAAGCAAATGAAACTAATAACAGAGGAAGCAAAACTAAACACAAAGCATGGGGAACACAAGACTGTCAAAATAAAACAGGAAGGAAATACAGGAATACAAACAACTAATAAACATAATTAGAGAAATAAGTGAAATAGAACCAAAAGAACACAAAACACTGGGCCACCGGCCCAGGACCATGACACAGAACCACTAGTATTAAAAACCTCCTTCATTAATTTAGGTGGAAGGCAATTCAGAGGGCAGTTAGTAGGTCTCATATTTAACTCCTTCAAGTAAGAAAAGGACACTGGTTTAAACTTCTCAAAAACAGCTGAAACAGGACAAACAGAAAGATAAGAACTATTTGGCGTGCCAGAAACTTGCTCAGTATTGTGTGTGGCCTCCACGTGCCTGTATGGCCTCCACGTGCCTGTATGACCTCCCTACAACGCCTGGGCATGCTCCTGATGAGGTGGCGGATGGTCTCCTGAGGGATCTCCTCCCAGACCTGGACTAAAGCATTCGCCAACTCCTGGACAGTCTGTGGTGCAACGCGACGTTGGTGGATGGAGCGAGACATGATGTCCCAGATGTGCTCGATCAGATTCAGGTCTGGGGAACGGGCGGGCCAGTCCATAGCTTCAGTGCCTTCATCTTGCAGGAACTGCTGACACACTCCAGCCACATGAGGCCCAGCATTGTCCTGCATTAGGAGGAACCCAGGGCCAACTGCACCAGCATATGGTCTCACATGGTCTGAGGATTTAATTTTGGTACCTAATGGCAGTCATGCTACCTCTGGCGAGCACATGGAGGGCTGTGCGGCCCTCCAAAGAAATGCCACCCCACACCATTACTGACCCACTGCCAAACCGGTCATGCTGAAGGATGTTGCAGGCAGCAGATCGCTCTCCACGGCATCTCCAGACTCTGTCAAATGTGCTCAGTGTGAACCTGCTTTCATCTGTGAAGAGTACAGGGCGCCAGTGGCGAATTTGCCAATCCTGGTGTTCTCTGGCAAATGCCAAGCGTCCTGCACGGTGTTGGGCTGTGACCACAACCCCCATCTGTGGACGTTGGGCCCTCATACCATCCTCATGGAGTCGGTTTCTAACCGTTTGTGCAGACACATGCACATTTGTGGCCTGCTGGAGGTCATTTTGCAGGGCTCTGGCAGTGCTCCTCCTGTTCCTCCTTGCACAAAGGCGGAAGTAGCGGTCCTGCTGCTGGGTTGTTGCCCTCCTACGGCCTCCTCCACGTCTCCTGGTGTACTGGCCTGTCTCCTGGTATGGCCTCCATTCTCTGGACACTACGCTGACAGACACAGAAAACCTTCTTGCCACAGCTCACATTGATGTGCCATCCTGGATGAGCTGCACTACCTGAGCCACTTGTGTGGGTTGTAGAGTCCGTCTCATGCTACCACAAGTGTGAAAGCACCACCAACATTCAAAAGTGACCAAAACATCAGCCAGAAAGCATAGGTACTGAGAAGTGGTCTGTGGTCCCCACCTGCAGAACCACTCCTTTATTGAGTGTGTCTTGCTAATTGCCAATAATTTCCACCTGTTGTCTATTCCATTTACACAACAGCATGTGAAATTGATTGTCAATCAGTGTTGCTTCCTAAGTGGACAGTTTGATTTCACAGAAGTTTGATTTACTTGGAGTTATACTGTGTTGTTTAAGTGTTCCCTTTATCTACACTGCTCAAAAAAATACTTTATTGATCCCACAAGGGAAATTATTGTGTTACAGCAGCAAGAAAAAATATAGTATAAAAGAGAATCTAAATGCATTTCTAAACAATTAATTAAATTTTATTTATATAGCACCAAATCACAACAAACAGTCACCTCAAAGCGTGTTTGACTGTTTGTTGAACCTGAAGTTTATGGAAGTTTGGAGTACATGGAGAGACTCACCTTCAAAACGTAGCCCAAAAACATGTGCTCTGCTTTTACATCAGCACCCAGAGGGTTAAAAACTGAGCTCAAACAACAGATGCCCACGACCTGCGCTGACAAATGTGCAAAAGATTGTTGTTTATTACAGGAGTACAGCTTTTCAACAGTTACTGTGTGAATGTCAGTTTCTTGGTTTCAGAAAGGAAGGCCAAGATAAAGCCTCCTCAATCTGACACTGCAAATGTGTGGTGGATGGGTGGGTGGTGTTAAATCAGGGTAAGGTGAATGTCGTGAGAAAGCCAAAAGCTCATCAGCAAAAAGCTGAAATCCAAACCTGGCGTTACGCAAACTGGAAACCATACATTCCTGCTACACATACAAAACAAAAATACAGCTTCAATGACAGTAAGTGTGATTACTGATGTCCTGAGACATCAAATTATTAAAACACAAGCTAAGTATTTCACAGGCCTCTGCCACCACATTCACTTTCTGCTTTACTAAGTCTGAGCTGTTCCATTTAAAGTTATTCTGCAGTTATCATGCAAATCCATTCATATTCATGTTTTTCCCCTTTTCATAGAAAGTCATAATTTCTGAGTGTTTTAGTAAGCATGTGTCAACAGCACTACGCTCGTCTCTCAGCCGTTTGCACAGGCCTTCTGCAGCAGTGGTAAACCACAAACTGTGTAGATGTGGTAAAAGGGTGAATACATGTGACAGCAAAGGAAATCATACGTGTCTGTCTATAATATGTGCAACATAAGCTACACAAGTGTACTTACTTACATTGTTTGTGCCAAAGTGAAAAGACTAAGATGTGCTTTCATGTCACAATGTTGTTTTCCAAGATTGCTGCAGTGAAATAAATATAAACTGAGGGACAGCTTTTGGTTTGTCCAGATTAACATATATATATATAAATCAAATAAATGACATACATGACTTAGCTGCAGATTTAAGGCTCCAATCTGGCTCACAGGACTGTAGAGCTCAGGTCCATAATGGTGGGTTGTAGAAAGCTGGTGATTCGTGTCCGCCTCTAACCAGACACAGATTGATTTTTCATTTCAGAGGAAGGACTGGCAGGAGCATTAGATTCATTTAAGAAAGTGTCTGAAATGACCACCAAATCACTAAATGCAAAGAAAGCAAGAACACATCAACAGGAGGCTTTTTGGTTACTTTGGGGCTTGAGGAAACACCCTGTTTTAGCCAAATCAAATCAATGCGAACAGCAGGTAGCTGATCCACACCCACTCACTCTGGGTCAGACACCAATGTGTGAAGTGCCACATTCAAAACATTCACTGTTATTCTCCACAACAACAAATCTGAGCCACAGTGTGACTGTTCAGGAAAAGGCTCTGTACTACATCGCTTAGCTCTGGTATCTCACAGAATACTTGTAGGAACTTGTTCCACCTTGTTGCTGGTTACAAAAAAAAATACTTCAAACCCTTCAAAACCATCAAATTCACGTTTGTGTGCAGGGACACAAATGAGAAGAAATACCTTGCTCTGCACTTGCTCGAAAAAACACGAGGTAAAATGACGCGGACTAGTTCCCATCCAACAACCACCATGACACATTTAGTTACCTAAATCACCTTTTTTCCTCATTCTGACGCTCAGTTTGACCTTCAGCAGGTTGTCTTGACCACATCTCCATGATATTTGTGTTAATAAGCAGCTGTGCATAAGGAAGTGGATGGTGAGTGTAATTAGCACAGCTGAAATCCAGCAAAAGGCTATTGGGCCAGCAGGGGGCGTGCACACATTAATTGGCACAAATAGTTCAAAGCAAAGGGGAGAGAACTGGCCAACCTGAAGCTGTAACATCACTGAATTTTAAATACAACCTATAATCCAGTTTAATTTATATAGTGCTGGTGTTCTGGTGGTGTTTGTGCACGCAGCACTGAAGACATACTTCTGTAGGTCTGTGTGCTTGTGGGTGTGGTTGTGGCCCTATGGTACCTTTGCCCCAGATAGTCTTTAGTGTTTCAAACCACCAGCTTTTTACTGAGAGCTTCCAGAGAAACAGTTTCACAGACAAAGATGGTCACAGACACTCAAATGCGGTGATTTTTGTTTCTCCATTTTGACTGTCAGTAACTGTGGTAGTTAAATAAAATCAAACCGCACAGTAGTTGTTGACCTTCGCCACAGATACTGGTGTGTTTGAATGGAAAAAAAAGGGACTCATGGTGATTTTCAGCTGTTTATATTTAATCAATCAATCCTCAAAACCTAAACTTGTGTTTGTAATTCAGGCCATCAACTTGAATTATTTAAGGTTTCCTGGTTGCATTAATCATTTTTTGTCCTTAAACTAAAAAGAACTTAATTTAGAATAAGATATAGAAATCAGCCATGCTGGACATTTTACCATGGGGAACAATGGTTTGGGTCTGTAGAGCTAATTTGCCCCCTCGTAGATGTGCTGGTGCTTTCTTTTCAGTTTAAGAGGTCAGCTCTAACTGGAGTCAAAGAACCAGACCTCTGTTTGTGCTGCTGGTGCCCTCTGGAGAATTTTAATGGAATGGAACCAACAAATACACTACAGTATAATGTAAAAGTATTCACTTGTCTGCCTTCACACATGTATGAACTTGAGTGATATGATGTGGGCCCACTCTTTGCAGCTTTTTCTGGGAAGGCTTTCCACAGGTCTGCATGCCTAGGTGCTTGGTTTATACGTACACCTGTGGCCATGGAAGTGACTGGAACACCTGAATTCAAGGGTTTGGCAATACTGCAAGTGCCCTCTGACCTGAACTGCAGCCAGTTTGTGTACAGTTTATAGGAGGTTGAATGGCTCTGCTGTGTGGGTCACCCTCAGACACCATGACCTGCTGCAGGGTTTGGATGTCTGTGCCATAACGTTCCAGTCATTTAAGGTTAATGTATATGAGTGGAGACGTACTGTGTGAATTCTCAAACAGCAGTGGGAAAATATTTTCTCAACAATAATAATAAAGTTTATTTTCATAAAAATGTTTACTGCTAAGATGTGCTTTACATAAACACATAATAAAGAAATAGTCATATAAGCAAGAAGAAATTAAAGAATAAAACATTTTATGTGTCAAGACTGACAAATATAAAGAAAAGTGCTCTGGTTTAAATAAGTCTTTAAATGTGATGTTAAAGGAGATCCTGGTGGAGCCGACAGGCCGCGATGCTTCACACCTTCATCATGGTGGCGATGACTGCAGAGGAAAGACAGAGAGGAGCTTCAGGTTTTGTGTGTGTGTGTGTGTGTGTGTGTGTGTGTGTGTGTGTGTGTGTGTGTGTGTGTGTGTGTGTGTGTGTGTGTTAGCATAACTTACGTTCCTTGACCCACTGAGCTTTGGGATCAGCACAAAGTTTTCCATCATCTGTGTTGAAACTGGAAATAAAAGAGAAACTTGTAGCGATTGTATGTGTTTGTTTGTGTGTAGAACAACATGTGTTGACTTACATTATCGCCTTCACACAAGGTGATTTTTCACTCTGCCCACGATACGTTTCCCCCAAAACCTCTGAGCTTTTATTGATTGACGTGACCCCAATGCAGCACAGTCGACTTCTCGAAGGATTTCGACGAGCTGGGAGGGAGAAGGTCGGAAGTTTATTTGAGAAGTCTGATGACGGTGAATGGGACATTTGGGGGGCGTAACTCTGTAACCATTTACTTTACAATTTACTTTAAATGATCAAAGTGCATTAAAAATAGTAACTAGAAGTGGTCTATGTTTTCAGGTAAGATACGGTATGTTCTTCAAAATTGTGGAAAAGTGGGCCAACAGAGTTCAATGAAGTCACTGTAGAAGAAAATCTCACCATTTGGGGACCATCTTGACACATTTTATTTAGGCAGTTACGTGTAGAATTAACCAAATTAGTCAGTGGGACTTAAAAAATATGAATACAAACTGACCAATAAAATCTGAGCAAAGAAACCCAAGGAAATAATTTTTTTGTGCTCTGCATTTTTTTAATTTGACTATCATTTTGCTGCTGCAGCACATTATTAGTGCTTGAGGTTTTGTTTGTTTGTTATTCAGGTTTAGGTGTATTCCTGTAGCAGAGGTGGGACTTAGATCTGGATGCAGGAATTTTTGGAAGGATATTTTAACATTGCAAGATGAGGGCTAAGATGGTCATCAGTCATCAAAATGCAAATCAGATCAAACTGTGAACAAATGGAAGAAATTTGGGGGGGGGGGGTGGAGCCTATCCCAGCTGTCACAGGGCTAACACAGAGAGACAACCATTCACACCTATGGGTAATTTAGAGTGAGCAGGTAACCTAACCTGACTGACTGCATGTCTTTGTACTATGGGAAGAAACTGGAGTACCCGGAAGAAACCCATGCAGACACAGGGAGAAGATGCAAACTCCACACAGAAAGGCCCCGGGCCAAGGTGGAATCAAACCCAGACCTTCTAGCTGTGAGGCAGCAGTACTAACCACCATGCCACCAAATTTGTTTTCCATGGTTTTCAAAAAAATAAATTCAAACATACAGGGTTAAGGCTAAAGACTATAGCTTCACTTGTTACCAGTAGCTAGTATATCATGATTAATGTTAATTTTTTGTTTAGGTTTTCCTCCACTTTATTAAATGGTTATTAATAAAGAAGAGACAGAAAAGCAGGATAGCCACTCAGCAAACACCTCAGATCAAAACTGAACTCAGGCTGCTGCATTTGGCCTCACAGCACATTGATGCCTGCCCAACCACTGGCCTAAACCAGCACCCGAGCATAGGAAACTTCTGTTAGATTTATGTGAACAGAACCTGTTTTTAAAGCTTCAAATGTTAAATTTCCCCACACAGTTAATGTGTAAATTTGAGTAGGCAGCATGTAACAAGTACTGTATATGTACAGTCATCATTGGCCGTATCACGGTTAACTTATTGTGGCTTCACTCTATCGTGGATCTTTTTAAAATATATATTTAATTCTGTATTGCAGAGTTTTCGCTATATTGTGGGATTTTGTGGTATATCTGTACTTATATCATCACCTTCAAGTGTTCAGGCAGCTGAACTGGCAACGTACTACAACATATGTTGTCATCTTGGTGATTCTCACTCTCATTTCCTGTTTTCTGTGATATTACCTGAGACTCACAAATCAGTCATACTCACGTGATGTGTCATAACATAGCCACAGAAGAAGAAAAGAAAAGAAAAGAAAAAACGCGTATAGAAGAAATGATTATCCCACGTCTATAAATGGGAAAAGTCTGCATAAAGTTGGTGCTTGAACTCCAGTTCGAAATTCCTTTAAGACTTAACCTAAACCTTCACTTTTTAAAAACAAACTGGCGACATGAAGGGGCGTCTTTTTAGAGGCCGTGACTAACCTACAGTACCAAATTTAGCCTGGAAAGCACCGTCCATGACAGCCATCAGGTGCTCGTTGAGTAGAAGGCGGGAGTGTAAAAGATAGAAATGATACAGCTGATATAAAGGCTGTAAGAGAGTTGTTAGCCACTGACATTTACAGTTGAAACTGATAAATGCATGAAAGGCACTTTTAAGGCTTATTACATGTGAATGTTAGCTTCTTTACGCTAAAAGTAAAGTTGGTTATTATGCAGTTGTTTTACTGGTCCCACAGACCTGAGATCATCTAAATGTGACTCATTCAGGCCTCTTTTCTAAACTGAAATGAATGTGAAAACAGGCCCAAGGAGCAGTAAGGACAACATGAAACAAGCCTGAGATGAACGACCACCAGACGACTTGCAGAGAGGTCATACCAGACAAAACCAAAAAAGTCAGGACTTCAGTCAGCCAAGAGCCATTGTTGGAAACAGTAATTACTGTGATCAATTTAAGATATGTTATCTTTCTTTTTTTTTTTTTTTTTTTCTTTAGAGAAGTAAGAGCACGGTTACCTGCAGCGGCGTGGAAGCACAGACACACTGACAGCAGGAGGAGAGTGATGGAGAGGATCTTCACGGACATTTTCACCGCTGGTCTGGCTCACTGACCGTTACAACTAACAAAGTGATGAATGTTTGGATATTTATTAGCAAGCAAAAGGAACATCTGCAGAGGCCACTGATGACGTACTTCTGTAGGGCGGTGCGCTTGTGTGTGGTTGTGGCACATCACACCTCCACCCTTCTGAGCTTTAAACCACCAATCGAATGTCTTTCCGAGAAACAGCTTCACAGAAACATGTGTACAGACACTTTAATACCACCTCTTTGTGCATTGTCATGAGTGAGCCCAGATGATCTTTGGTTTTCCATTTTGACTGACACTGACTTTTTTCCTCTTGTAGTTAAAGTTAAAAAAAGAAATAGAAAAGACCATTTGCATAACTGAGTTTTTGGCAGCTTATGGAGAAATATTTATACAACAAATACTAAACTTGAGCTTTAACTTAAACCATTAAATTGAATTGCATGACAGATTCTTGGTTACATTGAGATGTTTTGCCCCTGAAAACTAAAAAGAAGCACTCACTAAAGGTCTAAAGGTATGAATACTGAAATCTAGAGGCGCACTCACGTTTGTGTGTTTCTTTTGATGTGTGCTTTAGCAGATGATCAGATGAGGTTCACACTCTGCTCTGGAGGAAATGTATGACAGAAACATGTATGACTGATATCCACACAGCAGTTTCCTGTTGGGCCTCAACTGCACTAACTGAAGTTGATGGACTCGACCTCTCTGCCATGTTTGTGCTGTTGGTGCCTTTTTTGAGCATTTTTAATGCAATTATCTGACAAATAACCAACAAACCCATTCAAAGAGTTTCTGCTTCAGTCCTGTTCAGTGAAATTCAGTCTTTTTTAGATCTTTGTCTGTTACTAATGAGCAGCTTGCTAACCACACTTGCTAGTGATAAGACTCATCATCCACATACAGTAGTTTCTATCGGACCCCCCTAAAAATCCAACATGGAGGCAGAAAACCTCTGATATGACAAAGACCTCCCACTCTGTGGTCTTCCAGTTTCATAGGGGAACTTGCAAGATAATCCAGAATGAATGACTCATTGAGCTGTAGTAGAAAAGCTCAGGAGGTCCACAATTGGCAAAAGAATTAAACTAGCTGGAAACATTTCATTCTGTACACCACATCGTATTTTAGCTTGTAGTTAAGAAAAACTTCTACTGCTACATTTAGTGACCGTGTCTTCTTGTTAATCCTTAACTGACCAATCAGCATGCATTACCAGAATATCTTTTGGGTAAAATTAGATCACGTGTAAGCAAAAGTAAAGGGTAGAAGTGTCTTATTTATATTCAGACGTGTTAAGACAACTCATAAAATCTTTGGTCTCTTTCAGATAAAAGCAGCTGTTGGTAATTATTTTAATTCCTATTTATTTCTGACTAATTCTCGAGCACCCCCTCTGCTTTGCTGTACTGTGGCACAAGAGGAAGTCGTATGGCTTTCAAAGACTGTCTCAGGTGGAGGCTTCACATGATACGGTGATGTCACAGTAGCTATTTCTATCTATGATATACAGTCTACTGCAAAGAATAAAAGCCAGTAAAATCCTGGCTTCGTCCCTTGTCAGCATGCCACACTTGTTACTATCCTTTTAGTTTCACTCCAGACTATGTCAGGCACAATACACACAAGTAACTCTTGAGAAAACAATTGTGTTGACAACAGGTTCTAAAAATAGTCATTCAGCTATAAGACATGACTGCTCTGACATCTTTACACTCGTGCAACATGTCAGGAAAAGAAGAGTGACCAAAAGGATTGCCAAAAACCTAAAATGCCCACATGATCATATTTAAAGATTGGTTGGCACATACTATAATTGAAAAACGTTACCACTTCCTAGTTCAGGGTTCAGGAACCACATGAATTATTGTAGAGGCAAAAAATGACTTGGCTCTGGATCTTGTATCAGCATTTATTAGAAAAAGAAACTGTGACCCGCCACTACACAGGAACTCCTACAGACAGTCTGAGTGCAGAAAAATGCTGATGAATGAAGAGGTAGTGTCATATTATAATGATGAACCGGAGGCAGAGAGGAGGAAGTAGGGAGGAATATTCCAGACTTGCTGTCATCCAGTTCAGGAAGCCAGTAAACTGAACTTACTGGAAACATCCCAGTCTATTTCATTATTATTATTATTATTATTATTATTATTATAAAATGTAAATACCATTGTTCCTAGCACAGAACCCTGTGGAACTCCATAATTAACCTTAGTGTGTGAAGAAGACTCCCCATTTACGTGAACAAACTGGAGTCTATTAGATGAATATGATTCAAACCACTGCAGTGCAGTACCTTTAATACCTATAGCATGCTCTAATCAAAGCTTCATCAGATGCTGATGACCTGCTGGTTGGCCTTCCTAAAAAACAGGAAACCAGAGCAGGGAGACACACTGACATATCCTCACTGCTTATCATAAATAACTAAAGTAAGGTATGAATAGAAAGTGACAGTTAGGGTTCTTCTCCCTCCATGGCTTATACAGGTGCTGGTCATAAAATTAGAATATCATGAAAAAGTTGATTTATTTCAATAATTCAAACTCAAAAAGTGAAACTTGTATATTATATTCATTCATTATACACAGACTGATATATTTCAAATGTTTATTTCTTTTAATTGTGATTATTATAACTGAAAACTAATAAAAACCCCAAATTCAGTATCTCTGAAAATTAGAGTAATGTGAAAGGGTTCAATATTGAAGACACCTGGTGCCACACTCTAATCAGCTTCAAAACACCTGCAAAGGCCTTTAAATGGTCTCTAGTTCTGTAGGCTACACAGTCATGGGGAAGACTGCTGACTTGACAGTTGTCTAAAAGACGACCACTGACACTTTGCACAAGAAGGGAAAGACACAAAAGGTCATTGCTAAAGACGCTGGCTGCTCACAGAGCTCTGTGTCCAAGCACATTAATAGAGAGGCGAAGGGAAGGAAAAGATGTGGTAGAAAAAGATGTACAAGCAACAGGGATAACCACACCCTGGAGATGATTGTGAAACAAAAGCCATTCAAAAATGTGGGGGAGATTCACAAAGAGTGGACTGCAGCTGGAGTCAGTGCTTCAAGAACCACCACGCACAGACGTATGCAAGACATGAGTTTCAGCTGTCGCAGCTCTTGTGTCAAGCCACTCTTGAACAAGAGACGGCATCAGAAGCGTCTCGCCTGGGCTAGAGACAAAAAGGACTGGACTGCTGCTGAGTGCTCCAACGTTATGTTCTCCAATCAAAGTAAATTTTGCATTTCCTTTGGAAATCAAGGTCCCAGAGTCTGGAGGAAGAGAGGAGAGGCACAGAATCCACGTTGCTTGAGGTCCAGTGTAAAGTTTCCACAGTCAGTGATGGTTTGGGGTGTCATGTCATCTGCTGGTGTTGGTCCACTGTGTTTTCTGAGGTCCAAGGTCAACGCAGCCATCTACCAAGAAGTTTTAGAGCACTTTATGCTTCCTGCTGCTGACCAACTTTATGGAGATGCAGATTTCATTTTCCAACAGGACTTGACACCTGCACACAGTGCCAAAGCTACCAGTACCTGGTTTAAGGACCATGGTATCCCTGTTCTTAATTGGCCAGTAAACTCGCTTGACCTTAACCCCATAGAAAATCGATGAGGTATTATGAAGAGGAAGATGTGATACGCCAGACCCAACAATTCAGAAGAGCTGAAGGCCACTATCAGAGCAACCTGGGCTCTCATAACACCTGAGCAGTGCCACAGACTGATCGACTCCATTGCTGCAGTAATCCAGGCAAAAGGAGCCCCAACTAAATGTTGAGTGCTGTACATGCTCACACTTTTCATGTTCATACTTTTCAGTTGACCAACATTTCTACAAATGCTTAATATTCTAATTTTTGGAGATACTGAATTTGGGGTTTTCATTAGTTGTCAGTTAAAATCATCAAAATTAAAAGAAATGAACATTTGAAATATCAGTCTGTGTGTAATGAAGGAATATAATATACAAGTTTCACTTTTTGAATTACTGAAATAAATCAACTTTTTCATGATATTCTAATTTTATGACCAGCACTTGTATATTCCTGCTGTGTGTCATGCTTTTTATACATTAAAGGTAAAAATATAGTCACAAATCTTCCTGCAGACTCCTCTATCCTCTTTTTTTTACAGATGCATTCCAGGAATTGAAACATAGTGATTAATTTGTCATTCACAGGCAGGACAGGGGAGTCAGTGAAGCACAAAATAAAGAAACAAAAACAGCTCATTCATACTGGTGAATGAATGAAACATAATCACTAACAGGGCTGGTCACTTCATTTAGTCTCTTCAAGCTAAACTAAAAAAAAAAAAGAAAGACCATATCTTAAAGTGCTGACAGAATGACTTATGAGGGTGATGATACTCTCTCCTGGCAGGCACTTGCTTTTGCACAAGAAATGTGTCACAAGTACAAAAAACTGAAAGGAAAGTAAGACAGTGCTGTGTCACTTCACTGAGTTTTGCAGGCATTTATTTATCCAAAACTCTCTTAAAGTCCCATCACAACATTAGGTTGAGCTCTGGACTTTGGGCCATTGCGGCACCTTGAAACTTTTTGTGCTTGGGATCATTGCATGACCCAGCCTGGGCCAAGCTTTAGCAGTCAGATGATCTCCTCTGATTTGACTCTAAAATACTTTGGTATCCAGAGGACTTTATGGTTGACTCAATGACTGCAAGATGCCCAGCCCCAGTGGCTGCAAAACAAGTCCAAACCAGCACTGTGTTTGATAGTTGGTATGAGGTATTTGTGTTAATATACTGTGTTTGACATTCAATGAATGTGGTGCTGTGCATTATGGCCGGACATTTGCACTTTGGTCTCGTCTGTCCAAAAGACATTGTACCAGACATCTTGTGGTTTCTTCAGATGCAACTTGGCAAACCTTCCAAATACGCCATACTTGTTCAGTCTTTTCTGACTGTATTATCTTGAATGTTAACATGCTAACTGAGGTCTGTGGAGTCTGAAAAGTATCTGAGCATTGCACGGTCTGACCTTGTGATCATTTGCTTGGACGTGCACACCTGGAGCGACTGGTAGCTGTCTTTTAATGTTTTTCACTTCTCACTGTAGAAAGATGGCCTTCAAATTGCTTGGAAATTGCCTTATAGCCCTTTCAAGATTGATGTGCAGCAACAATTGCTTCTCTAAGATCACTGGCAGTATCTTGCCTCTTTGGCATTGTGATAACATACACTTGATTGCTCCATACCAAGAAATTGCTAAATGTCTGCTTTTATAGAGATGCTCATACTCGCTGATGATTAGCAGCACCTGGCTGCTACTTATCCTCTTATTTACTCAGTTTTTCTGCTTCTACATTTAGGCTTTGTTTTTATTAAATAATGACAATATAAAGCCTGAAAGAGGGTGTAGTTTCTTTTTCACATGTTCATCAGCTTGTTATCATTGTGGATAATTCAAAGTCAATGAGCTGAAGACAAAGAAAAAAAAAAACACTGAATGTAAGACGGTATTTAAACCCTTTATTTCTGAACATCGTGGCTGCATCATTTCTCCTCAGAAGAAGTTGTGACAGGATTTCCAATAAATATATATCGAAAGACATCAAGACAATTAAATTAACTAGTGAACTATATCAAACAAAATGTTGTACAGTAAATGCTGATAAATAAACATGACAATAAATATTTATCCTACTGTAACAGCACAGGTCAATTAAATTCAACTAATAAATAGTTCCACGTTTAAATGAATTGAAAGAAACTAAAAATTAATCATAATAATTTAACCTAAGTATGTTCATCAGGTGTTCTCCAATAACGGTATAACATTTGAACAAATGTTCAGAGGTGTTTTCTTCATCAGACGGAGGCCCGCTCATCCCGCCTCTCTGACAAGGTCCCAGCAGGGGACGTGTTGGAGGTAGATGAGGAGGAAGGCAGAGCAGTGGAGGGTGATGGAGGAGAGGTGGTGGACGTTATGATGGACAGGAGGGAGGTTGGAGATGTAGAGACCGCAGATGGGATGGTGGACCGGGCTTTTGCTTTCCTGAGGAAAAAAAACACAAAGACAAAAATGAGACTACAGGTTTGACTGCAGGACCGAATAAAAGTGTCAATGAGCATGTGATTAAACATTAAACTCACTCGAATTCAGCAATCTTGGGAAGAACCCAGGGAGCTCTCACATAGGAGCAGAAAAGACCGGACTGTGTCTGGAAGCTGCAGGAATGACAAACAAATTAAACATTAATACTTAAAAAATGCATTTTATTAAATTGGCTTTGTTCAGTGTTAAACTGCCTGGTAAGTTGCTTTAAAGTACTGAAATATCGGCATAATTCAAAACCACACACCAACTTTAGATTACCTCTATGTACCCAGTATATTTAGTTGAAAAGCAAAGATCTTAGTTGATTAAAGTTAATCTTCAACAGTTTTTCAAGACCATAAGCATTCTTTTAAGGCCTCAAAGTATTACTTACATGACTGCATTGACACATGGATGCCTTGCTCTCTGGACCAAGTATCCCAAGATTGGTTCCTTAATCTCCTTATTGGTGACTTTGGTGCAGCAACTTGCCGGCTTTACTGTTGAAAGAGAGATGTTTAAATAAAGGCATTTTAATATAAAATAGCACCATTTGAAAGCTCTTAAGCAGACTTTATTTTAAACTTACTTTCTGATCCAGACACAGTCACAGCCACCAGAACAACAGCGACCAGCGCAAACAGACTTCCAGAGTTTACCATTTTCAAAAAGCTTGATAAATATGAGGTTAAATATGCAGTAAACCTTCGTCTCTGCAGAGCTTGATGAACTGACAAATGTCTCGAGACGTTGGATATTTAAAGCGATCCGAAAAAGCAGAAGCGATCCGTCCGGTTTCCTCATCTTCCTTCTTTTTTCTGACCTTTTCTCCTCCTTTTTCTTCATGTGAAGGAGTTTCGTGCTGATGTGGAGAATTCCAAGACACTTACATCCGGAAGCACTTTTATCACAGAGTGTCAAAGAGAAGTGGTGGTAATGGTTTGTCCTGACTATTCAAGTGTGGGTGTTAGGAGTTGCACAAAAGCTGCAGGTCATTCTTATTTTAATTAGTAGATTCATTAGAGATTATTAATTCTTCAATTAATCAATTAAGTAAGAGTAAATCAGTTATTCAACTTTATCTAAACTGGTCATGGCTAAAAATAAGAATTCTCTGTTAAAGCTTTCATTTGAAGTTATTTTAGGGGCAGCACGGTGGCGTGGTGGTTAGCACTGTTAACATCTAGGTCTGGGTTCGATTCCCCTTTGGCCCAGACCTCTCGCTGTGTGGAGTTTGCATGTTCCCCCTGTGTCTGCGTGAGTGGTTGTCTGTCTCTCTGTGTTAGCCCTGCGACAGGCTGGCGGCCTGTACAGGTGTACCCTGCCTCTCACCCTGTGTCAGCTGGGATAGGCTCCAGCCCCCCCCCCCCCCCCCCCCCCCCCCCCGCGATATAGATATATCTAGATATATCTTTCATCCATTCATTCATTTATTCTATTCCACTTATCCTTTTGGTGTCACAATGTTACTTATGTTAAAGTAAATTTCTGTAGTATGCATGACAAACTCTTTGGCAATCATTCTGGGCAGGGCACGTTCACGTATGCTGTCACAAGCATGTTCCAGTGCCGTGACGCATGGACGTGTCACTTTGAACCCCGGGTCCCTGCGCATGTGTGAGAAATTATGCAACACTAGAGTTTGGGGAAAACGGAAGAAAGTCTTCAAATTTTACAGAAACCTTTATGAATAAGGGGAAGTAACTGAAAGCCATTGCAAGCACAGTCACACTCCAAAGACTTGGTAGATTTAGGAGAAATACTGTCCATTAAAAGTAAAATGAGGACATGATGACTTCAGTAAACTTGTACATAACAATGAATTTCATGTAAAATAAATTTCAAAATCTCAAATGAGTATTTGGAGTAAGATTCCTATTAAACTTGGAGACAGGTGCAAAATTTAGGTAGCAGTAATGGTGTGTGAATCACTGTTGAAATATAAAGTCTAGTGTCTGTTTATTTGGCAACAATATTTTTTAACAAAAGTCAAATGAACAGAAAACTAGACAGCATTCACTGCAAAAAAAAATCCTTAACATTTTATTTCTAAGCACCTTTCATCACATCCAAGGACATGTTATGGGGAAAACAAGACAATCACATAAAAGGACAAACAGAAACTAAAACGACCAAAAGGAACTAAGAGTATGCAATTTTGAACAGGTAAGTTTTGAGTCGTGATTTGAAGATATGTAGAGCGTCAATATTGGGAATGTCAGGTGGGAGAGAATTCCATAGCTGGAGGGTGGAGGGTGGAGGGTGTGAAAGGAGGAGGTGATGTGAAGAAGTTCGGCCAGATAAGGAGGGGCGAGGTTGTGGATGGCCTTAAATGCAAACAGGAGGATTTTTTTTTTTTTTTTTTTTTTTAGCCTGTCATGTCTGGCAGTTTTCGCACTCAGAATATGATCCGAATACGCTGGTGTACCAAACATATTTGCTTTTCCAAGAATAGCTCTTTAAGTTTTACAATAGGCTACTCTTGTTAGCATGTATTTAGTTTGTATTTTGATTTTATTTTATTTATTTATACCAGGCGTGACAGGCAGAAAGGAAAGGGTACAAAAAGGAGTGAGAAAGAAAAACAAAAACAAAACAAAGGTGAGAAAAGAATAATCAAAGAATGATATCCACATATCTACACCTGCACACACATACGCATACACCCAAACACACACATAATCCTGCTGTTGCTTGCAAGTAATGTGTGTATGTGCCTCTGTCATGGAATGTACTCACCAATGGAGGCAAGAAACTGCAATCCTGCCCCTCGTGATCCAGAGGCGAACGGGAAAGGACCCAGGGGACGCGGCCTATCCACGGCCCACCAGGACATCAGAAGACGAGAGGCCACACATCCCGATGGCAACTGCGCACACACCCCAGAGGAGGAAGGAGGGAGACCCCAGACGGACCCCCCCACGGCCAAACGGCAAGAGTCCAGACAGCCAGAGGCAATGAGCAGCCAACCCCCGCCGCGGGCCGGCATCCCCCGCACGAGCCGCGAATGCGGCCCCAGGGCCCCAGGCGCCCGAGAACCGCCCGACACCCAGCAGAGCCCCCCCCACGCCAAAGAGGCCCGAGCCACCCCCAGGCCACAACCGCCAAGGGAGCGGGCCAAGAACCACGCCAAGACATCCAGCCGCGAACCCCGGGACCCACGGGCACCCGACACTCCAAGGGCAGCAGTGGCAACCAGCAGGAAGCAGCAGGAAGCGATAGGGAGTGATAGGGAGGGGGGACTCCCACCCTAAACAGGAGGATTTTGAACTGAAGAATTCTGAACTTAACTGGAAGCCAGTGGAGCTGCTGAAGGACTGGGGTGACGTGGTGAAATGAGGGGGTTCTGGTGATAATGCGAGCATCAGAGTTTTGAACTATTTGAAGCTTCTGGAGGGATTTGTGAGGGAGGCCAAATAGAAGGGAATTACAATAGTCAATATGGGAGGTAACAAGACTAAACAAGGATGGAGGTGGTATGTGGGGAGAGGGAGGGGCGGAGGTGATTTATGTTTTGTAGGTGGAAATATGCAGACTGGGTAATACTACTGATATGAGAGTGAAAGGATAGAGCGCCGTCTAGGATGACACCCAGACTCTTAACCTGAGGGGAGGGGAAAACTGAGGAGCTGGTGATGGTGAGGGAGAAACTGCCGACTTTGGATAAGGTGGATTTTGTTCTGATGACGAGGAACTCAGTCTTGTCACTGTTTAATTTAAGAAAGTTTGAGGTGAACCAGGATTTGATTTCAGATAAGCAGGTGGTGAGGGAGGAGGGTGGGAGGGAAGAGTTAGGCTTTGTGGATAAATAGAGCTGAGTGTTAACTGCGAAAACAATGGAAATGTTGAATTTACAAAAAATATTGCCAACGGGTAAGTGATGAAAAGGAGGGGCCCCAGGACAGAGCCTTGAGGCACACCTGACATTACAGGAGAGGGAGGGATTTGAAAGATTTAAGCTGGATGAACTGAGTGCGGCCTGAGAGATAAGAACCAGTCAAGAGGGTTGTGGGAGCTGCCGATAGAAGCTAATCTGTAGAGAAGGATGGTGTGGGAGATGGTGTCAAAGGCCACACTCAGATCAAGGAGGATAAAGAGTAATCCAGAGTCAGCTGCCATGAGAATGTTTTGTGATTTTCAATAAAGCAGTTTCTTTGCTATGGTGGGGGCAGAAACCAGACTGGAATTGTTCATAAAGTCTGCGTTACATAGATGTTAAGTTGAATAACAACAGTTTTTTTCACAGTATCTTGGAAATGAAGGGTAGGTTAGAGATGAGGGAAGATTATTGTAGTTGTTTGGATCAGAACCAGGCTTTTTCAGAACTGAGGTGACAGCTGCAGTTCAGAAGAGAGTGGGAACAATTCCAGTGGTAATCGAAGAATTAATGATGGCAGATATGAAGGGGAGGAGAGAGGAGAGGCAGGATTTAACCAGAGCTGTAGGAAGAGGATCAAGAAGACATGTGGAGGGCTTGGATTTCTGGATGAGGTCAGTGATTTCAGAGGGAGATGGTAGTTGAAAGCCGGAGAGCAGCTGATAGAGGTGGGGAAGTTTGGATGGAGGGAGGGGAGCAGAAACAGGACACAGATGTTGGTGGATTTTGTTGATTTTTTTTCTCCACAACTTAAGGGCGTTACAGTGCAGTAAAAATGAGAAGGAAATAAGTCAGCGGGGTGGAAAATATTATTTAGCAGTGAAAACAGTGAGAAGATAACTGGAATAATGTATCACAGGAGAAAGGCAGCTCGCATGTTCAAAAGTTCATTCGGCCAAAGAACACAAGACATCGCCAAAAAAAACATCGAAACACCAAAATGTTTACACTGGTAAGCACTGGTAAGTCCACTTAACCGGATGTTCTGTGGTCCCAGAGGTGTTAGATATTAACAGGAGTTTTTCTGTATTTCTTACTAACTGCAATGCATTGTGGGATTAAAAACATCAAAAGGAGGCAGCTGTTACACTGACAGGCTTTGTTTGGATTTTGGTCTCTGGAGCTGGAGAAACTGCCTTCACATTTCTGCAATTAATATTAAAATATATATATTTTAATATTAAAATAATGTACCTCAAAAGACTTAATATAATTTTATTTAGAAAGAATTGTTAAATCATGAATATACTGTGAGTAAAGTTATGAGGAAGCTGCTCCCATCGGTCTTCCCCTCTCATTTTCTTCATTCACGAGCTTCTCAAAGTTCTCCTTCCATGATCTCCACACACTCCTCACTCGTTAGTAAATTTCCAGTTCATTACTGTTTTTCTGTTACTGTTTTTTTTTTTAGCTGTATTTCTCAGAAAGAAATGGCAGAAACACACACAGTAAGATGGAAATAAAAAGGTGGATGCTAGATCACTAATTCAGTTTTTATTTCTGACCATCAGAGTCTGCTCAACAAAAGCTTTAAATAAATATTTCATGATATTTGCTCATTTCTGGACTCCATCAGAATGTGTTTGATCCACAAATCGATCATACAAATAGATGATCAAATTTCAAACCATCATGTTTGCACATCTTCACCTTATGACACTGTTTCAATAAATAATCTTTAAGCTTGGTGAACACATGCCTGCATGTAGTTATAATAAAACAAACTTTTCCTTGTATACAGCGACTTGGAAAAACTGAAAGCTACACTTTCCAATAAATATTTTCCTCCACTGTATCAGCACAGATCAATCAGATTCAACTAATAAATAATTAATATTTAATAATGTAACGTAAGTTTGTTCAGGAGCTTTGCAGAGGCGTTTTCTTCATCAGACGGAGGCCCGCTCATCCCTGCTCTCTGAAAAGGTCTCAGCAGGGGACGTGTTGGAGGTAGATGAGGAGGAAGGCAGAGCAGTGGAGGGTGATGGAGGAGAGGTGGTGGATGTTATGATGGAGAGGAGGGAGGTTGGAGATGTAGAGACCGCAGATGGGATGGTGGACCGGGCTTTTGCTCTCCTGAGAAAAGACAAAAATATATGAGATTACAGGTTTGTGACTGCAGGACTGATTACATGACTGAGTAAAAGTGTCAATGATCATGTGATTAAATAAACATTAAACTCACTCGAATTCAACAATCTTGCGAAGAACCCAGGGAGCTCTCACATAGGAGCAGAAAAGACCGGACTGTGTCTGGAAGCTGCAGGAATGACAAAGTTAAACATTAATACTTAAAAAAAAATGCATTTTATTAAATTCATTTGGCTCAAATAATTTCCTATAAAAATACTGAATATTCAGCTTAATTCAAAACCACACACCATTTAAAAAAATTAAAAGAAAAAGCACTAAGCACTTCAGATCTAAAATTGTAGAATAACTCCATGTATCCACTATATGTAGTTGGAAAGCAAAAATCTTAATTTAAAAATCTGATGTTTTTTAAATCTCTAACAAATTTTCTTGACTATAATCTTTTTTTTTAAGTCTCAAAGTATTACTTACATGACTGCATTGACACATGGATGCCTTGCTCTCTGGACCAAGTATCCCATGATTGGTTCCTTAATCTCCTTATTGGTGACTTTGGTGCAGCAGGTAGCCAGCTTTTCTGTTGAAACAGGAATTATGTGTTAAAAAAGGCATTTCTTTTATATAAAATAGAGCCATCTGAAAGATCTTAAACAGAGTTTATCTTAAGTTTAAACTTACCATTTGATGCAGACACACTCACAGCCAGCAGGGCGACAGCGACCAGCGCAAACAGACTTCCAGAGTTTACCATTTTCAAAAAGCTTGATAAATATGAGGTTAAATATTCAGTAAATGATTATTTGGTCCTTCTTCTCCCTTTGTCTCCGCAGAGCTCGATGAACTGACCAATGTCTCGAGACGTTGGATATTTAAAGACCTGAAAAAGCAGAAGTGATCCGTCTGGTTTTCTCCTTCTTTTTCTTCATGTGAATGAGTTTAAGGCTGATGTCAGGGGAATTCCGAGACACATCCGGAATCACTTTCATCGCACAGTTTCCAACAGAAGCGGTGGTGATGGTTGCAGGTCATACTTGTGGCATGACTTATTTTATTAGTAGATTAATTAAAGATGGTTTATTTATTGAAGACTTAATAAAGAGCAATGAGTGTAAATTAGTTATTTAACTTCATCTAAACGGGTCATGGCTAAACATAAGAATGCTCTCAGTTAAAATAACTTATGAATCAAAGCTTTTTAATAAAATTTTAACTATTCTCATTTTAAAAAGTCAGTTCTGAAGTATGACACGAACTCTTTGGTAATCATTCTGGGCAGGGCACCTTAAAGTATGCTGTCACAAGCCGCCTCCAGCACCGTGACACATGTATGCATCACTACATCGACCTCTGGGCTCCTGCACATGTGTAACAAACTGTGAAACACCAGAGTTTGTGGAAGAAAATCTCCAAATATTTACTAAGTAACTGAAAGCCATGGCGAACTTTAAGAGTTACCTTTTCATTCAGTTAACAGTATGAACAAACTCTGGAGTAGATTTAGGAGAAATAGTGTGCATTAAAGGCAAAGTGAGGAAACAATGAACTCCATGCAAAATACAATAAATCACAATAGATCACTGTTGAAATATCAACTCAAGGGTTTGTTTGTTTTAAATTTTTTTAATATTTTTTAATAAAAGCCAAATGAACAGACAGTCTTTGCTTCACGCCTGGCCTCACAGAACTCATGTCTTCTTTCTTTATCTCCCTGACTATCCCATTTTTTCCTTGCCACACTCTTCCTTTGAACCCTGTCCTGTACTTCCTCATTCCATCATCAAGTCTCCTCCTCTTCTTCCCTCTATCCAGAGGATATCCTTAAAAAAATGATAATAATAATCCTTTGAGAAAATTGCAGTTTCTTAAACCAAAATAACCAAATATCCATAAAGAAAAACTTTTCTGCTCATGAGATGTAACAAAGTAAATACTATTAGATTTACAGACTGTTACTTTGAGCGATGTGTAATCCATCAGGAAGAATCATTTTTATTACCAGCTGTGTCAGGACATCACTGAAGAGACAAATTACTAGGGCTGCATAAAACGATTATTTTAGTAATCGAGTATTCTATCGATTATTCCATCGATTAATCGAGTAATCGGATAAGAAATACTTTTTTTATTAACAGTTTATCTGCATATTTTAACTTCCGTACTGCAGTTTTTCGCCGTGTGAACAAACAGCGGTGGATGGAGCAGCTACAAAGTTCTCTTTTCTTCACCTTAACACTTGCTGATCAGGTGCTTGATGAAGGACCTCCAGCTGTTTCCCAGTAAAGATTTTAATGGTGGTTACTAAAAGAAAAAGCTGCTGTTTTGGACGCTGGAAAAACGTTTCCTTTTGCACTACTTGAGCTCGCCGTCTCTTTGCGCTTGCGCAGTTAAAACCGCTGCCTGCTATGAGTGTTTTGAAAAACTAGTGGCTATGGGAGCCATGGTGCATGTGTGAGTAATGTTGTAATGCTTTGTATTCACAAGCATTCTCAAAAATACGTTTCTACTGCAGGTCTATATTTAGTCACTAATAAGGGATTAAAAAAAAAAATTTGACGGAGCCTCCCGGTCCTGGGGGGCGGGCCTTCCGGTACCGAACCATCGCTAGTGCTAATGGCCCGCGCTCTAGCAAACCAGTTGTGCTAGCTACAGCTGAAGTAAAGACAAAAATAACAGCTGAAATTGTCAGCGAGCACAACACACACAGACACACAGAGAGCAGTGGAGGCGTGGAAATGCATGTCAGCGACAGTTGCCACCCGTCCTTTAAAGTACGGAACCCGCATGTTACGGAGCCGTATTCCACGGAGTCCCGTAACATACGGGGTTCTGTATTTTACGAGACAGGTGGCAATTCTAGCGATGATCCACTCTGTGTTAAATGAAATCCATCGCAGCGACGGAGAGCTTTTTAGAATCTCTGTGTGTGTGTGTGTGTGTGTGTGTGTGTGCGCGCGTGATTCACACTCCAGTCCAGTAGGTGGCGGTAATGCAGTTCTATGTTGGTTTGCCAGCCACCAATAAACCCACAAAAAGACGACGGAGCACTAATGCTAGTGAGGAGCGCCGCTTACACCGAGACAGCTGAGCGCTGCAGAGTTTAAACGAAGCATCGACACAGTAAATTTGTGTCGATAAATATTTAGAATCGATTTAATCGAGTTAATCGATGAATCGTTGCAGCCCTACAAATTACTAATTTAATTCAATATTATTTATATGGCACCAAATCACAACAAACACTCACCTCAGTGTGCTTTATATTGTAAAGTGAAGACCCTACAATAGTACAGAGAAAACCCAACAGTCAAAACTATGAGCAAGCACTTGGTGACAGTGGGAAGGAAAAACTCCTTTTTAGACGAAGAAACCTCCAGCAGAACCAGGCTCAGGGAGGGGCAGTCATCTGCTGTGACCGGTTGGGGCTGAGGGGGGGAGAGACATGAAAAGACATGCTGTGGAAGAAAGACAGAGATTAATAATAACTAATGATTAAATGCATAGTGGAGGATAAACAGAGGGAAAAGAAACACTCAGTGCATCATGGGAACCCCACAGCAGCCTAGGCCTATAGCAACATAACTAAGGGAGGGTTCAGGGTCACCTGATCTAGTCCTAACTATAAGCTTGATCATAAAGGAAAGTTTGAAGCCTAATCGTAAAATGTGAACACAACTCACAAAAATTGAAGCTTTATTTGGCTGATAAGAAATCCAAAGAAAAACAAAACTGAGTGAGAGACACAAACACAAGGAAACAAACCAGACCCAAGAAGATGAAGAGAGAAAGATAACAGGATGGCAGGACTGTAAACACACACGTTCATTAGGTACAGAAGGAAACGCAGACAAAGGTGAAACCAAGACAAGAGACAAAACTAACCTTCAAAGTAAAACAGGAAGTAACCAAAAGATAAATACTAAACACTCAGAAAAGAAGACCGCACTAAGCATCATGGCAGAGACAGGAAGAGACAGAAGGGGACAAATACTTTAGATAAACTTCTGATCATGACACAAAGATTCAACAATCTGCCATAAATTTATTTCAGCATCAACCACCTCAACTTCTCCCAGGATTCAGCCTAATAGCTGGTTTCACCAAGCAGCCTCTTCTGGGACTGTCAGTTCCCCGAATGAGCAGATTCACTGTTTTGATCTGCAGCTCTGCTACATTTCATTTCTGCTAATCTGAGGAACTGAACTGACCGCATTGACTGTGTTTGTGGTTCTGGTGCAGCACCTATTTTTAGTTTTGTTGTGCATGATTGCTGTATATTATTGGTGGTTTTAGAGCTAACTGACAGGTGCCTGCATTTCTGTAATGCACCTGTATGTACACCTGTGGCGTGTTAGAGGAACATGCCACAGGTGTAGATTTTGGGGACACTGTTAAAATCCGGGTGCTGATGATTTACATTAACATGCATTTACTACTTCCTCAAAACAAAAGGCAAAAGCAGAGTGGTGTCAGACAAAACTGATAACTCACTGAACTCAGATTCATATCTGAGCAGTGACAGAGGACATCGCTGAGTAAATCATGTCTACACATGTATACATCTGCTACCTTTTAGCTTTGCATCAGACATGGATACAGAAAAGGTGCAAAGTGGTTCATAAAAAAATCTCCAGAATGCAGGAAATGAAGAGCTCGGCTCTCAGAATTTTCTGCGGTCTCCACAAGCCTGACTTAAAATGCCACCCCCACCCCCAGTGCCTAAAATAACCCTGTGCTAAAGAGCCTTGCTAACCAAACGTGCCATAGTTGACCTCAGTGCACTTCACTTCACTTCATGTGACCAAGTATGGTTAATTCTGGGTCCATAAAAGTTGAGGCACAGAAGTCAATAGGTGACATTTTTCTATATACACATCAGAGTTTCCACACATGAGGTGCAGCTTTGAATTTCTCTGCCAGCTCCCTGATACAAAGTCCATTTCATGTCCAGCTGCATCCACGTGAGAACAGAGCAATTATTCATCAGCAGAATTCATGCATCCTGTTACTGCACGATGCACCCAAACCCAACAGCCCAAACCAAACTGTGAAAACAGCTGCAGTTATATAAAACTGTGTGTGTGTGTGTGTGTGTGTGTGTGTGTGTGTGTGTGTGTGTGTGTGTGTGTGTGTGTGTGTGTGTGTGTGTGTGTGTGTGTGTGTGTGTTATTTTTCAGAAAGCAGAAACACACACAGTAAGATGGAAATAAAAAGCTGGATGCAAGATCATTAATTCAGTTTTTATTTCTGACCATCAGAGTCTGCTCAACAAAAGCTTTAAATAAATATTTCATGATATTTGCTCATTTCTGGACTCCATCAGAATGCATTTGTTTGATCCACAATAAATAAATATCTCTAAGCCTTGAACACATGCCTGTATGTAGTTATAATAAAACAAACTCTTCCTTTGTATACAGCGACTTGCAAAAGCTGAAAAATACAAAAAATATTTTCCTCCACTGTATCAGCAGATCAGATTCAACTAATAAATAATATCACTTTCAATAAGCTGAAAGAAGCTTAATATTTAATAATGTAACGTAAGTTTGTTCAGGAGCTTTGCAGAGGCGTTTTCTTCATCAGACGGAGGCCCGCTCATCCCTGCTCTCTGACAAGGTCTCAGCAGGGGACGTGTTGGAGGTAGATGAGGAGGAAGGCAGAGCAGTGGAGGGTGATGGAGGAGAGGCGGTGGACGTTATGATGGACAGGAGGGAGGTTGGAGATGTAGAGACCGCAGATGGGATGGTGGACTGGGCTTTTGCTTTCCTGAGAAAAGACAAAAATATGAGATTACAGGTTTGTGACTGCAGGACTGATTACATGACTGAGTAAAAGTGTCAATGATCATGTGATTAAATAAACAGTGATATTAAACTCACTCGAATTCTTTAATCTTGGGAAGAACCCAGGGAGCTCTCACATAGATGCAGAAAAGACCGGACTGTGTCTGGAAGCTGCAGGAATGACAAATAAATGTTAAATTTAAAAGGAAAATACATTTTATTCAGAGTGTTTCATGTAGTATTAACAGGTCAGTAAGATAATTCTTAATATATTAATAGAATCAGCTTAATTTGTACACACCTCATGAAATGAAGATGCAGTACAACTAAAATGAGTGTTGGATGCTTTGAAGTATTTGCAGAAAGTCACTGATTTCTGAAAACTGAGTGATTTAAATTGTCAGAATCTTACTTACATGACGGCGTTGACACACGGATCCTTTGCTCTCTGGACCAAGTATCCCTGGATTGGTTCCTTAATCTCTTTACTGCTGACCTTGGTGCAGCAGGTAGCCAGCTTCTGACCTAAAGATAAACACAGACGTGAGTTTTTAATAAAGCCATCTGAAAGATCTTACAGAGTCTATGTGACGTTTAATCTTACCTGATGGTCCGCACTCGACCACAGCCAACAGGACAACAGCGACCAGCGCAGACAGACTTCCAGAGTTCACCATTTTCCAAAAGCTGAATAAATATGAGGCTAAATAGTGAATAAATTATTATCTCTTGGTTTTGATGTCTTCTCCAGAGAGCTCAATGTACTGACTGATGTCTTGAGAGACCAGCTATTTATACAGTGCAAAAAGCAAAAAGCAGAAGTGGTTTGATACCTAACTTCCTGGTTCATCTCTCTTCATGTTCATGAATTAAGTGAAATTCCACCAAGTGACCACCAGCTATAAAAGGAAATAATGTGTACATATGATAAAATTATGTGTATACAGAGAACAGTCTTTTATCTGAAGGAGACATAAATCAGCAACAACTTTTTTACTACTTTATTGTTAATTATGTATTTTAGCAAAAAGTCTTGAAAAGATTATCAATGAACAGATTAAAACATTATTTGTATTCAAAAAATATTTTATCACCATATCAGACAGGTTTTAGAAAACATCATAGTAAAGTTACTGCCTCCCTGAAGGTCCTAAATGATGTCATTAAAGCTCTTGAAGCCAAGGACTACAGTAATCCCTCACTTATCGCGGGTGTTACGTTCCAGGACCACCCACAATAAGTGAAAATCCGCGAAGTAGGGACGCTATATTTATTTTAATACTTATACATTATTTTAGTAGTTATACCCTATTTTAAGTTTTTATAAACCCTCCCCACACACTTATACACCAAATATATACATTACTGTACACGCATGTACACGCATGTGAAGAATGAGTACCACAAAAACTCGCGAAAATACCGCAATAAATATTTTACACTAGTATTGATTGAAAACCTGCGAAACAGCGAGTCCGCAAAAAGTGAACCGTGAAGTCGCGAGGGATTACTGTACTGTGCCGCCCTCTTCATAGATCTGTCCAAGGCCTTTGACAAAGCTGATCATGAGATTTTGTGTCAAGGGCTTTTGGACATAGGATTTACTGAACTGACTATGTTGGTTTCTAAATTATCTGACTGGCTGTAAATAGTGTGTACACTATGGTTGTCAAACATCAAGTTATATGGACATTTCTACGGGGGTTACACAAGGGTCAATTTTAGGACCTACACTATTTACCATTATATTGGCCGTGGTCTTACAAGTGCAGCTGTGCATTTTTATGCAGATGATTCAGTAATTTATTGTCATGCAAAATCAGTTGCCCTTGTTTTTGAGCACTTAAAGTCCTCTTCCGGCAGCTTTCAGTCTCAACTATTACAAATTGTTACTGAATGCAAGTCAGACAATAAGAAAAAGGTGCCCCCATATCTCCCTGCTATCACCACCACACAGGGTGTACTCATTGATTTTGTATCGTCTTATAAATATCTCGGCATCACTATAGATGAAAATTTATGTTTTAAGCCCCACATTGAAAATACAACACTCAGACAGGCTGTGGCATTTAAGCGATGAGGGGCCCATAAGGGGCCCAAAGTGTGCAAACAGAATATCTCCCACACCCTTACACCTTTACACCGTTACAGCAGCAGCAGCCTGAAGTCTTGATACGAGGAATATGTGGGGAAGTGAGACGATGACGTTTCTGAGAACAATGTTTTCGATCATTTTGTTGGATGCTTTGTGTCAGCAGTCATATTATGAACAGGCAGCTGTGGCTGAAACCTAACAATAAAAGCAGCTTACTCATATAACACTGAACCAGTAAAGAGATCCTATTACACTATAATGCTTTAAATATAATTCACATGACTTTTTTCTCCTTGTGACCAACGCATGATAAATCGACTCCACAGGCAAAGAGAAAAGTCAATTAAAAATACAACAAAACAGAAGAGGAAATAGAGACTTGCAAAAAATTTAGCTGAATATTTACCAACTTTATGAAACTGGCAACCAACAAAACCATGATAGACCATCTTTTTCCATCCACTCCTCCATTTGTGCACTTTCTACTTTTTATCTGGGTCCTGGAACAGAAGTCTAAGCAGACATGCTTTGACCTCCGTCTCCCCAGCCAACAGCTCTAGCTCCTCTACATGGACACCAAAGCATTTCCAAGTGAAAGACATAATCTGTCCAGCGTATCCTTGGTCTGCCCCATTTGGTTGGATACCTGGAACACTTTAGCTCAGCGTAGCATCCAGATCAAATCCAAACCACCTACAGTTTGCTCCTTTACGATGTGAAGGAGTGACATCTCTACTCTGAGCTCCTCACCTTATTGCTGAAGCAGAGCCCAGACACCCTTCAGATGAAACTCATTTATGCTGCTTATTTCCACAATCTTATTCTTAGGTTGGTACCTGCAGTGGCCACAGGTGAGGGTAGGAATGCAGATGGACCTGTGAGTCGACCTACAGCCTCACGCTCGTTACACCACCAGGCCGGCACAACATGAAGTCAAAAGAGCCACATCACCTGTGATCTTAAGTCCAACTTCCTTCTTATAGATTTATATATTAGTGATGGACTGACCAATGAAGATTGATAAACAGATATTGAAGAGTAATCTTCTAAGTGCACAGCATTGCTGCTACTGTAACTGAGACAGAGCTGCTGTATGTGTGACTTTGCGTACGCTTGCAGCTGTATAACCTTCATCAGCTCGCCCACATCTGTAAACAAAACAGGCCTTCATTGAAACCTTTGTGCCCTCCAAACAATGACATAAAGGAACAACTGAAATGAGACAGAAGGAAATGCTGGTCATTCAGACTGATGGAAAAAAAAAAGGTGGTGGGGGGGGGGGGGGGGGGGGGGGGCAGGAAGTGACTAAAAGTTGCATCATGGCAAAAAGCAGAACCACCAACACTGAGACTTTCAGTTTAATGCATTATCGTAAGCTCTAAATATAACACCAAAAACATCCTCAGGCAGTTTGTCTGGAAAGCAAAATAGAGACTAAAAACAGTTTCATCCAAGCTGAGCAAAAATCTGGTTTATCAGAACAGGGGGGTGCAGCAAGGATGCAGCAAAATGTAATGTTTATTTTATTTTGTGTAAAACAAGAGGAATATTGTAGTTAAAATGAGCAGCCGTTATGGTGCTGCAGTCTGCTCATCCTAACGTCACTCAGTGATTCATCTGCAGCTCAATTTCTTTTTGATCGTGTTCCAGTGAAATGGTTCTTGTCCTCTCTGTAGCAGGTTTGAGAACAACGGGCCGCTGTGCTGATAGTGTTGGTGTGTTGAGATGGAAGGTGTTGCACTGTGGTTCTCTAATGTCAACATCTAATGTCAACACAAACTTGCACGCATGAAAAATAGTGAACTATGTTTTATCTTCAGAGCTGAAAGACTGAAAGGCTGAGAAAAGTCATATTTAACTGAATGTGATGCACCGTATTTTGAACCTTCTAACTTCGCACAGAAACTGATTTTTGGAAACGATGAGATGAGACGCTTGAGCCTGACTTCCCCAGAATCTCCTCCAGAAATAAACTTCCTTCCTGAGTCTCATGTGATCCAGTTCTCATTTTCAGTTGCATCAGCCTGGATGTTCTTCACAGGCCTCCAAATGCAAACTGGACCGTTTTTTTTACATTTTGAGAATTTCCCACTCAAAATCCTGCTGAAGAAAACTGGAGCCCTGACTTCACTTCGCAAACTAAAAATCTTTGTATTACGTAAACAGAGCTGATACCAGCATTCCTTTGACTGCGACTATTTTAATCATAACTTGCATTCATATCTGACAGCATGGAAAAAAAATGTGAAACTTTCATCTGACGCAATTTCAAAAGTTCAGTCTTTATTTCCACGGTCAGTGAATGCCGGCTCAAGTGGAAGTGGTAGAAATACCAACAATTCAGGTGTGCGAATGCAGTCGATTAGATGTGTGATGTGTGACAAATTACTTATATTTTAATAATATACATCACAAGTGAGCTCTTTGGTCTATGGTGTCAGAGCTGCAGTCCGAGAAGATGCTTTCTGTGATGGGAAGTCGTAACGCAGCAAAGTGGAAAGTCTGACAGAGGAAAGTGATGCAAACCAGCCCAGTTCTGCAGGATTATTTAATATTCAGAAGAGAAAACATTGTATGTTGGCTGTGTCAGAAAAGACACGTGACCACATTAACACATACATGTGGATGTGACAGTGAACCCATTGTAATCTTTTTTTCCATCTACATATTTTTAGTCTGTCTTCTTCTGTGGTGTTTTAGTTTGAATTGATATGAATTCAGCTGTGATTGATGAGTTTACTTCACAGGTCTGATTGTTGCTCTTATTGTCAGAGTGCAGAGTCATTTTGGGAAAGTCATATTTCCTAATGTTGTTATTGTGTGGTGGAATAAAATCTAGCTGCTTCTTCTTTTTCGTGGTACCAAAGATCCTTGAGGAGTCATCTGTGGTGGACTCAGTCAGGCGTGAAAGGAAAACAGGATCTGTTCTGCTTTATTTTTCCCTTCCTACAAACTGAACTTTCACCTCTTTAAAGGAGACGCATCCTCTTATTTCCACTCTGTATTTTTATTCTTGCAGTTCAAAAATAATCCTTTTTTATCTTATCTTATAATTGGTCTTCTTGAAACTGCGAGGAGTGATTCGTTGCTAGGAACATTCATTCCAGTAATATATGATAAAATTACAGGAACACGGAGTAACCTGAAAGTGCAGCACAGTCATTCACATCCAGCTCTGTCATTTCTTTATATAATTATATATCTGAATTCTGCAGTGCTGGGAGCTGGAGTGTGTGCGCACCCTCCCACACACACACACGCAGTTTCACTTTCCAGTTTATATTTATTTATTTTTAACCATCTTGAAAAGCAATGTGGACTTGATATTTTTGTTTTCTTTTCACTTTAGCGTGGACGTGGAAAAAAGGAAGCACGTGTCCCTTATGTCCTACACAGTGTTCACACAAATATAATTTCTTTGCTTTTACAGATTTGTCTGTACAGCTTGTGGTTTACTATTGGTGCAAAGTTGATGCAAGAAGGCCTGTGTGAACAGAGAAGAGCTAAAAGTGCTAAAATACTCATACTTTGTGTGATGAAGGGGGGGAAATCGGAAACCAACAAACACATTCACACAGTAACTGTGGAAATGTGTGAAAACGCTGACTGTACCCCAGTAATGATCCAGAAGCTGATTCGTTTGCCCTTTCCTCGGCACAGGTCGGGGGAGTCAGTGTTACTTATTTGTTCTCAATTTTTAAGGTCAAGGTCGAGCAGCAGTGCACTTTTTTTTTTTTTGGGCCACTGCGGTGGCTTGAAGTCGGTTTGAAGGTCATATCTCCTAAACTCTCGTTCTGCTCTCCACCTCTGAGTGTGCGCAGGAAGTGCAGTACTGACTGACAGAAACAGATGAAGTGAAGGTGGGAATGAGAGCAGCTTAGAAATGATTTAGATTCTCTTTCAAACTCATGAAAAGTTTCTTAGATTGATCTCTAAGGCAAAGTTTGTTTATTTTGATGTCAACCGCAGAACAGATTAAATAGACCTGCCAGACGACGCTGCCATCTGATGCATTTGGTTACAGTAGTTTACATGAGGAGTTGTGTGCAAACAAGGTGACAGACCCTCAGAGACGTACGTTTAGCTGTTAATGATCCTTCCACGGGTTTACTCATAAACCTAAACGCTGACTGACTTTTGTTTCTTTTAGTCAGGTCTTCTCTCTTGGGAATGCCAAGTAGGTGAAAATTTAATATAAGGTCAATGGTTGTCAGTGTTGGGGGATAAAGAACACGTGATACATTTTTGGACTGTCAGGTTTGAAGAAATTTCCTGTTACAGTGGAAACTGTGTGACTTCATAGTTTCCACGTACCGGGAAGGAAATTTCATTTAAAACGCTCAACAACTTCCTCCCTTCCCTCTAATATCTGCCATTTAGAAATGCTGGAAAGAGGAAGTAAGTGATCCCATTAAGACCGAGTTTCAGAAGACCTGCTGGGTCATATGCCACACACTCGTGCCTCTGTTTCACAGAGGTCAAACTTGACAAAGCTGTGATTCAGAAGGCTTTATTACTCACCAGGATTTACCAGATCAGAGCCTCGGTCATGCTCACGGAGAACCACACTGGTGTTTCACAGGATGTGACAGTCACTTTGTCAAAAACATGTACAGACAGTTGCTATGACAACCACCTGTTAAGAAACTCTGTGGCAGGTTGAAGTGTGAAAATAACCACTGGATACAATCTGTTAGAAGAGTTTACCACAAAGCAGCTGCACACACGCAGTCTGTTTCGCATTATTGTACTGCTGCTGGATGATCTAATTATGTGTAATAGGCCGCTTCTAATTAAGTGGCCTAGTGTATATAATAGGCCATCCCATTATGTACACTAGTAGTACTGGTTTGAACCCTCATTTTCCTTCAACCTGCCTTAGTTCTGCACATCCACGATGCTCTACTGGACTGAGATCTGATGGCTTTGGAGGCAGTTTGGAATAATTTGTGCTTTGTGACACAGTTTGTTATCCTGCAGCACACAGACAATAGCAGCTCTAAGATATGATGCTCTAGTGGCACTAAGGGGCCCAAAGTGTGCAAAGAAAATGTCCTCCACATCATTACACCAGCGGCAGCATCCTGAACTGCTGATGCAAATTCTGATCCTACAATCTGAATGTTGCAGCAGACATTGAGACTCCTCAGACCAGGAAATGTTTTTCTGATCTTTTATTATCCGGGTTTGGGGAGCCTGCACGAATCATGGACTCGGTTTCCTGTTCTTATCTGACAGCAGGGGCGTCTGGTGTGATCTTCTGCCAGTGTAGCCCATCTGCTTCGAGGTTCATGTTGTTGTGTGTTCATGGATGAACTTCTTGGTCACAGTTTCTCCTGTGACTTTCAACCTTAGAGATGCCCATGTGGGAAAACCCCTGTAGATCAGCAGTTTATGAAATACTCAGAGCAGCCAATGGGGCACCAAGATCCATGCTATATTCAGAGTCACTGAAATCCCCTCTGTTCCTCATTCTGGGGCTCAGTTTGAAATTCAGCAGGTCATCTTGACCATGTCTACATGTCTAAATAGAGTGAATCAGTGTCATGTGACTGGATGATTTACATTAACGCACAAGATCATTTAAAAAAAAAAAAAAACAGTCAGGGGCCGTATATGGTTTTTTCTGACCTCTCAGAAGTGTCTCATGATGTCTATCAGTGATAGTTTATCACTTTGTTTATTTGTCATGGATGTGATGATTTATCACTGAAAGCTTGAGACAGGTCCTTGGAGCTTTTATGTTTGTTTGTTGAAAGTAAACTTTTAGTCTTGCTGTATGAAATTAGGTTAAATGTTGATCAGTTCCTGCTTTGTCACACGCGTCATACGTCTCCCCGTTACACCCACTGTGTCCTTTAGCACCCAATGCTTCAGCTGCAGCTACTGTACGAGTGCCCATGTTTAACAGATGTGCAGGATTCCCAGTAACAGCCAGGAGACTGGTTCAAGTTTGGAACTGTTGCACACACTTTCCTTCATCCCTGTTGCTGTTTTACTTTAACTTCCGCTCAGCTGATTAAAGTTAGGGGAAGATCATGTTTGAATGGCGAGTTGGGCGTGTCCGATCACGCTCACCTTCACCACAGTCCAGTGCATCACAGCAATGAAAGGACACTTTATGTGTTCAAACTGATGCCCCGAGGATGAGATTTATCCCACAGACAGAATAAAAGATGGATGAAGCTTCCAGGTCTGAAAGGTGAAGTCGTTGCAGAGGCGCCTCAAATATGCGTTCTGCTCAGCAGGAGGCTTCATAAAGGGCTGCGTCTACCTTTCATTCTGTCTGTAATCGTGGGATGAGGTGAAGCTGTGATGCTCACAGTTTGTGCTGTTTGTCTTTTCTTACTGTAATGACACAGATTCTTATCGTATGATGGGACATACGATAAGAATCTGAATGAAACCACTGAAACTGCAGAAGCTGCCGCCTCTGAAGTGATGCTATCATCCACAGTGCAGGTAGTTAGAAATGACTCCGCTGTGGAAGCCTAGTAACGTGGGCTCAGCAGGCTCAAGATATGACTATATTTGCTACTTTTTTGGTTTGTTGCTGTCCCAGATATCAGAATCGGGCATACTGTTAGCTCAGCCAGACCACAAAGCACATCCTCTCTGCCTGCACACAGAGAGGTGGGGAGGTCACAGGGCAGAACGGCATTTTTGACTGCCTGACTGAAAAGTTCTTCTCTTTTCATTCATGAAGTCACTTAAACTGGAGGCAGTCGAAATGGAATAAATACTGTGACATTAAAGCCATGCTTTTCCACATTCATGTATGTAACTGAAAGTGAAACAAAAGTAGCAAACAGTGAAAATGAGGGTCATGTTTTCAATAAAGACTTTTAGTGATGCATATTTTTCATATTCATTTAAATCTTTCATTTAGTCAGTATTACATGTTATTATTGGCCAAGTGTGCAAAAAGTGCGTACATATTTAAAAATGAATCTTGAGGGAAGAAGGGGATTTTCTAAAGGGTAGTTATAGAAAACCACACGCTGCTTTCGGTGTTCCCAGAAGCTTTATATAGAAAACAAATTCACAGAATATTTAAATATTTTAAAAAAATATAAGGAAGGAGGTGGTCACTTTGTTTCCTGTGAAAGTTTCTAAGTGGTACGAGAATGGAGAATTCAGCTCTCACTGAAACTGTTTCACTCACTTGTTTATAAAAGTCTGTCTTTATAAAGTCCCCCTGTGCCTAACTGTGACTCCTGCATGAATAAAGGGACATGACAACATTCACACCCACCAAAATGAGCAAAACATTTTCTGGGGTAAAAATAGAAGGTTTGGGGGTGCCAGGGTGGCTCAGCGGATGAGCAGACGATCACGTATGCTGCATGGTGGTGCAGAGGGCACAGGTTCACGTCCCGACCTGTCGCCATTCACTGCATGTCTTCCCCCCATGTCTCACCTCCTGATTTCCTGTCTCTCTTCATTGCCGACTATCAAAAAAGGCCAAAAAAAAAAAATTTTTGTGTAGGTTTGAACATTTTCAGAAATTGAATACTGTAAGTTCACAAGTATGAAAAATATATAAACAATATTATTCTAGTCATTTGTGGGCGTTTTAATTTCTAGCTGTTTACATACTATTGCATTAAACTTTTAAAAAGGCATTGAAATTGTATTTATATAAAGTTTAATAAGGTGGACAGGTGAACTTGGCCTATTAGTGGGCTGGATCAACATACTATTTCATATTACTGCTGACCTTTTGATTATTAAACTACTTTAGTTAATTAAAATCAAATCAACGAATATAGTTTTATTACCTTTGACTTTGCTGAAATCCATTTTTCAATCCAGAAATGAGTTAAACTTAACAATCAGCCTCATCAGCAAAAACAGAAAATGTGAGAGCAGTTATTTATAAAATATTTATACAGTATTTATACTCTAGTAGTGTATTTGTACACTTTCCAGTACAAACAGAACTAGTTAGGGGGTTTTGATGTGATGTGGAAAATATGAAGGAGGGATAAACTCCACACGTCACGCTTCACTCAACAGCTTCACCAGGGAAATAACCACACAGGATTTTAACACTTTTAAATCTTAGTGAAATAAATTCATGTTGTGGCTGTGATGCCTGTGTGGGAGCCTCGTGGCCCCTCAGCAGAGGGAGATTAGGACCTGCGGCCTTTCCAGGTGCTACAAAATCACTGTCTTGCACACCATCCATGCAGTTTACTGCAGCAATAACACACCGCAGTCATGGTGACAGGTCAGTGTTTATTATGGCTCTGCTGCCATCAAGTGGAGAAATCAATTAGCTGTTTTTACCGTCTCTGCATGCAGAACAAAGCGGCCAAAGTGTGAAGCTGCATCAAGCGCTCCTGTTTCACTGCAAGACAGTTAGCTCTGATACCTGGAATCATTTCTGTGTAATTGTGGTACCAAATCTTTAAGAAGGTCCATATTAGTTTTTACATTCTGCCATTCTTAAACCAGCTTTAAACCAGCACTGGATTAAACAGAGGAGGATCTTCTGCTTCCCTGCACAATAAAAGCACGATATTCCTGTTTATATCCATTGACCAGACTAATGCTTCATATCCTGCCCAGGCCACGTGCCAAACTCAAGGTCCTGGGACCAAATCTGGTCGTTTTCTAATTTTAAACTGGCCTGTCCATCAATTAAGGTTCTGAAAAAGTGAAGAGTTTGAGATCTGAAGACAGTTAAATCAGTCAAACTACAGGGCTGTCTTAAAGACATAAAGGCCTGGATGAACTCTTAGTTCAGACGAAACTGAGGTTATTGTACTCGGCCCTAAAAATCTCAGAAATTAAATGTGACAAACAGCCTCTCTACTTTTAAGGTTAGATGTCAAACTTTCCTTTTTGATGAGACTCAGGGCTGGATCAGATGACTGTGAACCCTCCCTCGGTTATGCAGCAATAGGCTTAGGCTGTTGGGGGGTTCCCATGATGCACTGAACACTTCTTCTCCACTCCTTCTACTGGTGTTGTGGAGGAAGCACTCATTAAACCTTTGCCTGCTCTCTCCAGTAGTTTGAACTTTGCCCATCCGTCAACCCCGCCGACTTAGATGACTGCCCCTCTCTTCCTGTTAAAAGGGAGTTTTTCCTTCCCACTGTCACCCAGTGCTGCTCTCAGGGGGATCATTGATCTGTAGTACTGTAGGGTCTTCAACTTACAGAAAAAAGCACCTTGAGATGACTGCTACTGTGATTTGGTGCTGTGTAAATAAAGCTGAATTGAATAGGGTTTTATGTTCATCTGTTGTCACACTAAAGGACAGAATATCCTCCTAGTGTGATATATAGCATATATAGCATGTTAATGACACGGTTTCTTGCAAGTCACCTTCATTAGCCTCTGTCAGATTTTTAGCATTATGTAATTCTTTAGTAACAGCAGTTTACTGAGTCAGTCAAAATGAGTGTCATGATGGTTTTAATGTTTCATTGTAATATCAGATTAGCACACTGGAATGGCATGTGGTTTTGAATCAATGCAGATGATGCCTCAGCGTTCCTGCTATCTTATCTTTCTTTCATGTATTTTTGCCCTGTGAACCTCACCAAGAACCACAAACTTCCGCTGCATGCCTACTTGCAAATGCCATTATTGCTTTTTGCAATCAAATATTAGCAAACTTTGAGGGCAAAAACTCAGTGTGGTTAATGTTCTCTTACACACGAGAAAGCTGTCTAGACTGTGTACAAAATAAAACACTAATGTGAGCAAACCCTACAAAAGTTTAATAATAAAATGAAATAATCATGCATGAGGCCAACAATTAGTGTCATAATTCTTATCTGAAATAACTGGTGACTAAAGCTGATGTATGTAGTCGATGACATGGAAATCCTGAGTGAAAAAGCAGGCAGCACCTCCCACCTGATTCCCTCAGAGTCAGCTGAATCACAGGCACTAAATGAGCATCCATCCATCCGTCCATCCATCCATCCATCCGTCCATCCATCCATCCATCCATCCATCCATCCATCCATCCATCCATCCATCCATCCATCCATCCATCAATCCATCCATCCATCCATCCGTCCCAGCGTTCTGGGGGACCTGGTCAGCAAGAAGAGCATAAATCTGATGAAAGTACAGTTAAAAGTCATAAATTTATTGACAATTTTCCCATTTTCCAAATTTTCCAGGGCTGGATGGGGAACTTTTGACAGGGTGGGTTCTTGCCCCTGGGCCTTATGTTTCACACACTTGCAAAATGCTATAAACATTAAATTAGTTCTGTTTTGAAACTATGGCCTACATGTCCAGTACTTAACTTAAGTTCTCCCGATGTCTACTTCGAGCAGGATAACACACCACAAAGCTCAGATCATCTAAGACAGGGGTATTCAACTCCAGGCCTCGAGGGCCAGTGTCATGCAAGTTTTAGATGTGTCTCTGCTTCAACACGCCTGAGTCAAATATAGAAGTTATTAGCAGGACTCTGGAAAACTTGACTGTATACTGCGCAGGTAATTCAGCCATTTGATTCAGGTGTGTTGGATCAGGGACACATCTAAAACCTGCAGGACACCAGACCTCGAGGCCTGGAGCTGAATACCCCTGATCTAAAATCATCTGAACCTGAACTAACAAGGTGTACTATAAAAAAAAAGGTGGCCACTGAGTGTGTGTTTCATGATATCGATGTGAAAGTTTTTAAGAGAGCTTAAATGTGTTTTTCATCCCTGAGAATCTCACGTGGATATCTCTGGTTCTTATGAAATCATGGGGAAAGTCATGCAAATAAATATAGGCCAACAAAGTGCACAGAGAAGGGCTGATAACTCGGAAAATCTTAACAGTATGAAGGCTACATTGTACATAAAATAAAAAGCAGCTGACTTTGATGGGTCAGGTTTCAGATTTATCCCATTTTATACAGAATGACGCTGGTATCATGATACCAGAGGTTGCTGTGGCTTTGAAAGCTGAAGTAACTTGATACTGAACACGATGACATCAACACAGCTTTATTTTCTTTCATTTTTGATTTTAATCATTCATGGTAAAACACTGTTTCACAGCAGGCAATCACACCAAAATGTGATGTCCATAACTTCCAGTAGACCTTAAACACTTAAAATGCATCAGCATTACACCATCACCACAACCACCTGCATTGTTCCCCATGTAAAAACCGCTGTCATACACACATCTAAGATAAGAGCTGAGGTCATCTCTGAGGTGTCAATTGATCACACAGTTATTTATAACTCCATTGTGTTTCCATCATTACAGACAGTAAGCACAGAAAGGGGGGAAAAGAGTAATATTTCATTTATTCTTGGTGATAATGTTTGTCATGAGGCTGTAGAAGGGAAGGAAGAACATCAGCATTCATTCATTCCAAAGATGCTGTTTTATGGCCAAAGTTTGCCATTCATCCTCATCCAGGAATTTAAATCAGTGTTTGTAGGAGATGTCTGGAGGACACTTTAATTTTCCCTGTGGTGTAGAGAGGAGAAAAGAATTTTCAGTTCGATAAATGAGAAGTTGAAGCACTCATCTCCCTTATTCCGAGCACACATTTGTTTCTGCCTGCAGATGGACCAGCAGCTACTCGAGAGTGAAAACTGTCAGATTTGCTCTCACAAAGCAAGAAGTTTTGTTCAGTGTCCCACTTATCCAAAGTGGAAGAAGATGGATGCAGGACGCTGGAACGTTTGTTGGGATTGTTGAGGATTTATGATCAATTCAGGTCTTAATACTGACTCTGAAAGTCGATTTTATGTAGTTAAACTCTGAACCTGTTACTGGATGAAACGTGTTCAGAATCAATCCTCTGTCAGTTTTATATTCAGTGAAACAGTGATGATGCAGCATTTTGATTCTCACCTTTTCAATAAGCTCCAGGAGCCATTTGGAAGTTGGTTTGACGCAGAGAATTTTTCTGTCAGATATAATCCTACAAACAAGAAAGAGGAAGGTAAATAAACAGTTGTTGACACAGTGACAGTTCCACCCAGTGGTTTGTGCAGCCTCAGGCGGAGCATTTTCACCATCACCACATTGGTGTTTTAAAACCGGACGTGTTGAGCAATCAGTCATGGCCAGACGTTGATGACACAAGTATCGTAAAGGAGATCAAACATCAAAGTGTTTTTGTTCCTCTACATCAGGAGTGTCTTTTAGCTGCTCGCTCGCACGCAGCCCAGTTTTCAAAGTTTCAGTGTTTTTAAATCTTTCTGTAAAATGTTTCTGTGGTATGGAAGGTTCAAATGCTTTTATTGATAATTACATTAAGTTCATGCAAAGAGTGAATATTTGTAGTGTTGGCCCTTCATTTTCATGCAATCAATCAACTTCTGGGCCAATCCTGAGTGATGGTAACTCATTCTTACATAATCGATGTAGAGTTTGACAGAAATCGTGGGTTTGTTTGTCAGTCCGTCTCTGTAGGATTGACCACAAGTTCTCGATGGGATTAAGGTCTGGGAAGTTTCACGGCCATGGATCTTCTGGCCAGATTTTTAATGTTTTCTTCCCTGAGCCACTTTAGTCATCACTTTTGCCTTATGGCCCGATTCTCCATCATGCTGGAAAAAAGCATCGTTCTTCACCATGCTGTTCTCAGATGGTTGGGAGGATCTTTTGGTACCATTCTTTATTAATGGCTGTGTTCTTAGGGAAAAAACTGTGAGTAAGCTCAGTTCCTTGGATGAGAAGCAGAAGAAAATGGGTGGATGGTTGTCTGTCTCTCTGTGTTAGTCCTGCAACAGGCTGGCGACCTGTACAGGGTGTCTCTTGCCCTATGACAGCTGGGATAGGCTCCATCAGTATAAAATGATTAATGATAAACATTATACAGGTCCAATATTAAGCTGAGGAGTTTCATCAGTTAAGGCTGTAGCTTATTTCTATAAACATAAGTGATAAAAATAAAAAATTTTGATGTATAGGACCATATTTTAGAGCAGAAACGTGGATAGTAATTAGTGAAAAACCACAAATTAAAGTAATGACTTCAAATCCCATCTTTTATCTGAACAACAGTCCAAAATCCAGTGAGATTCAGTTTATTGTCACATGTGGCAAAGAACAGCATCACACACTTGTGGCTTCTTCAGGCTGGATGTGTCTTATTGGCACTGCTTGGTGCAGGAACCTGTTAAAGCACGTTCTACTCACAGGAAGGCATGGTGAGGGCAGCCATGTCGATATTTCTGCTCAAAGCACTCGATGACTTTGCGCTTCCTGATTCTGTAGCTCTTAAAACAGCAGGGCAGACCTAACGATGTGGAATCAGCTGAGCCATTATAGAGAGAGAAACTGTCATTAAGCCATTATTCAGGACTATTATAGAGTTCTACCCATTGTAATAATAAAGCAATAACTGAGACTTCAGCCATTTTCTTTCACACAGAGAAGAAAAAAATGTTTTAAATCATGTCTTTTGGCTTCAGCAAAGAATGCAGTTTAAAATAAATGAGTTAACTGAAAGGTGATAGTATCACATAGTACTGCAGTATTTCTTATGGAAATGCAACAAGAACCATGACACAAGTACTGCTAACAGGTCACAGAGAAACTCTGATAGTTGAGAAAATCAAAATGAAACTGCAATATTTCGTACTGCAAGGGTTGAGTTGAGAATTCTTGAATAAAAATTTGAAATATTGTATCTTTGAACACCTTAGATTTGATAAAAGAAGAGCTGTATACCTTCTGGTGCAAATAATAGCATCAGAAAAGCCAGGGTGATGAGGCACACCCAGCGGCTGACGGGGAGAGCCGACCACATCTTGACGCTGTGAGGCACCAAATTTAGTTTCAGTTACTGAGGCCTCTGAAAGGGTGCGCTCTTATTTTGCAGCGTCACACTGGAAGAGGAAGCATTTAATTCATTTGCAATGTATGGGAAGAGAGGACGACACCGTGAAGAGCGTTATAAATTTGCATGTTCAGTTGTGTAACTCATCAGTGTTAGTCTGTCTTGGCTTTGAAGGAATATTGCAATAAATTCACGTGAAAGTTCTTCTTGACCCCGTGACCTCCTCTTTATTGTGCCTCAAAACGGTCGAGTGCCCTCATTCTGATGGTGCAAATATTCCACAGAGAGCAATCATGAGACAGCCTCAGTCCCAGCACAGAAAAAGGTTCAGCAGCTCACTCACAATTATCAGAAAGTCATTTTGTTCAGCAGAAATGCCTCCCAGGCTCTTTCCTCTCACAGTGATCATCAAATTTTCAGTGGTTGTGACATAAAACATTGTGCCGGATTAAGATTACGCATTTCAAAATGATTTAATATGTCATATTTGTTTGTTAATTTGTTCATCATGAGTCACAGTGCTGATGTGAGGATGTGGTTGGGTGTTAAACGGTAGCCCCTCTGATGGCAGCAAGGCTGCAGAACACTTATCTGGATGGGCGATCTGGAACTCCATTTTGTTATTTGTTCGACATGTAATGACAATAAATTGATTCTGATTCTAAAGAGGAGTCTTTTCATCAAATTACCCTCAAACGCCTCATCTGGTCGAAGTAAACGTGTTAAAGAACCAACTGCTTGCTTTCATGTACCAGTAAAATAATTTTAGTCATGTTTCTGAGTTTTTTTTTATTCCAGTCTCTCCCCATGTTTCCCTGTGTGTGTGTGTGTGTGTGTGTGTGTGTGTGTGTGTGTGTGTGTGTGTGTGATTTCTGTGTCATCTTCCTTTATTTTTGTAGCTGCTTTTCTTTGTGGATTTCTTGGGCTTTTACTTCCTATTTTTGCCTTCCCCAGATTCCCTCATTCATCTTAGCTGCTGTTTATTATTTCTGCCTTTGCCTGCATCATTTTTTGGGACTGCAGTTAGCTCCTGATGTTTGATTGGGCAGAATTTTTATGGCAGATGCCCTTCCTGATGCAACCCCGAGGGGATTTGTGTAGCCAATCCCTAAAGTAAACAGCTGTAAACAGTTTTACAGAAGTAAAATTATCCATTGTGAAGACCAGAGTGTATAAAACAGATTCTGTTTAAATTCAGCTTTATGCATATGGCACCGATTTACAAACCTCAGGGCACTTTATACTGTAACCCTGTACAGGCTTACTGTAACCCTACAAAGATAAATTCACTAGCAGGGACCACATCCTCCATTAGACTGACTGTAGATGACTGGATGAAAGTCATATTCAGTGATGAATCTTGAATCTGCATTGGGCAAGGTGATGATGATGGAACTTTTGCTTGGTGCTGTTCCAATGAGATTTATGCAGATGACTGTCTGAAGAAAACATGTAAATTTCCACAGTCATTGATGATATGGGGCTGCATGTCAAGTAAAGGCACTGGGGAGATGGCTGTCATTACAACTTCAATAAATGCACAGGTTTACATTGACATTCTGGACACTTTTCTTATCCCAACCATCGAAAGGATGTTTGGGGATGATAAAATCATTTTTCAAGATGATAATGCATCTTGCCATAGAACAAAAACTCTGAAAACATTCCTTGCAGAAAGACACATAAGGTCAATGTCATGGCCTGCAAACAGTCCAGATCTCAATCCAATTGAAAATCTGTGGTGGAAGTTAAAGAAAATGGTCCATGACAAGGCTCCGACCTGCAAAGCTGATCTGGCAACAGCAATCAGAGAAAGCTGGAGCCAGATTGATGAAGAGTACTGTTTGTCACTCATTAAGTCAATGCCTCAGAGACTACAAGCAGTTATAAAAGCCAGAGGTGGTGCAACAAAGTACTAGTGATGTGTTAGAGTGTTATTTTGTTTGTTTGTTTTTCATGATTCCATAGTTTTCTCCTCAGAATTGAGTGATTCCATAATTTATTCCCTGTGCTTGTGCTAACAATCTAACTGTTACTGGCTACCACAATTATTTTTCTTGATTTCTTTTACTGTTTCTTAAAGCCAGAAAGTTGCCATTTGAAATGCCTTTAGTTTTTTGTCATGTCTGTGATCTGCTTTTTTTCTATGAAATTAAACAACAGAAGGAACATCCTCAGAGACTGGTGATTCCATAATTTTTGCCAGGGGTTGTATAAGAAAAGAACCTTGATAATATCTGAGAGCACAGAACAAACACACACACACACACACACCTAGGTGGATACTCAACCCTGAATAGACTGATCACTCCTGCTCAGATCACCCTGTATGTTGTTTAATAAACAAAGGAGACCATCAGAGTAGACATATTCATATCCAATAGCTACTTTGGCAGCAATCAAGTGAACTCAAATCAAGACATGTCAAATAAACCAAAAACCAAATGTTTCTCAACTAACATATCAGCATAGTCAAACTGCTGCAGCCCAGCATTTCATTTGCACTGTGGAGCATAGAAAAAGCTGTGCTTACACACAGGCATCGATTTTGCAGTCCCATCATTGTTTTTGTTTGTAGCAGCTCTTGATGGTCACCATTATAGTTCATTTCAATAAGGAGAGATCATTTGGAAAAGTTAAACATTTATTGGTATACAGAATTCAATTAATCTGTGCTCCGATGGCACATCAAAGCAGAACCAAATCTCAGCAGTGATGGGAATCAGTTCAGGACCCCCACAGTCTAGATGCTGGCGGTGGTGAAGATAAAGCTGGAGGCTTAGATGGTGAACTGAGTGATTTGGATGAGGTGGAGATGGGGAGGAGGTGGTTCACACGAATGAGCGTGCAAGGAAGAATTATCTCAAGCAGTGAGATTTAAATTATGCAGAGACTGATTGAAAAGCAGAAATGATGTGAAGAATAAACCAGCAGCCAAACACCAGGAAAGCAGACAACGGAGTGAAAACAGATCGTCCTTGTTGAATTTACACCTGAGCTTCATTTTGTTACAATAAAAAGCCTTTCCTTCACATGTTTTGGGTAAAAGCCAGACTTTAGAACAGGTGCTTGTCCTGCAGAATGTGGGACAGGTGTCAAGAAATGAAAAAGGCTGTGCAGTGCTACTTAAAGAGGGACATCTGGTCACCCTTTATCAGACACGGGCCTCTTGGTCCAGTGTCCTCATAGCTTCTCCACTGAATTATCAGTGGATAAATTAGATGCAACTGGGACTCATGGTACATGAACTGCAGCTACAGCTGTTCTTAGCTCCTTCTTCCATGCAGGTTTCCCTTCATTATCAGCTCGGCATTAATAATCTCTGTTAGGATCAATAAAATGAATGTATTTACTTTATATGCTTCTACCCGTTATGTTTTACAAAACTTACAATTGAACAAAAATCCTCTTTGCACTGCCGCCCACAACTAGACAACACACACACACACACACACACACACACACACACACACACACACGCACACACACGCACACACACACACACACACACACACACACACACACACACGTCTCATCACTTTCTGTTAGGCTTTTGAGCCAGTTTAGGTCATCATACCTGAGTCTTTTCCACCAGTTGAATTTCTTTGTGTTTCTAGTTTTCAGAGCACATGTTTGTGTGTCTCAGTTTGAAGACAGAATGAGAACTTGAAACATCAATTTTTACCAAAACCTTTATTAAGATTAAAGCATTTTAAGTTATAATTTACAATGATAACAATTTCTTAGTAAATGTTGCTTTAGAAAGTATGAATTAGTAAATCATCCAAAATGGTTGCAGCAGCTGGTTTGCTTTGTCGTGCCCGCATCATCCTAATTTAGAGAACATAGGAGGACACTTCAGGGTTTTCTGTGGTGGTCAAAGAGAGATCAAAGGTCACATGAGACAAACAAGAAGCAACATTAGACAAAAATCCAGTGTCTTTTTTATTTTAATCATTTACATCATTTATTATCTTAATGTTGATTTTTCTCAACTTTTTATGGATGTTTTGTAACTCACCTCATTTATTTTCTTTGTCAGCCACTCGGTGTTTGGTCTGAGAAAAAAAATCATTGTCCTTGTTTGAACTCTGGAATAAAAAGAATAAAAGTAGATGAATAGAAAGAAGGCAAGTAGATTTATTTAGAGGTCTCCTGAATATCATCTTTGGGAAACCAAAAAAACTGCTCTACAATTGTTGATCCAAACAGATTAATATTTGTCTCCAGCCCTGCAGTTTACTTTTATTCAGTGTATTTAGGGGATGTTTACTTACATGTAGCCAGGTTTGCAGCCATGATGGTGGTTTTGTTTAAGACAGCTGACGATGTTTTTTGCCCATGGAGGTGCAACCTGGGTTTTTGTACCATCGTTAGAATACTCAGAATAGCAGGAAGGTGCCACATGGCCATCCACTGCAACACACCATGACACACTTTTATTATTATTATTCAGATACCATGGAGAATAAAATACACTGTGCTCTCAGATGTTGTATGAATGTTTTGGTGGTTTTTAAATGTGTTCAGAGTTACTCCTGGTAAAAACCACTTTGTAAAAACCACTAAATTAGTCGTGACTTCTCCAGAAACATTTCACCACTAATGACATCATCAGTTGAAATTAAGGCCAGATAGATTCATAACTACTTTGAGAAACAGATCTTTAAGCTGGTCTTATTGTACTGTCACAGCACAGCAAACCCCACAAATACACAGAAACTGTACCTGCTGATATAGAGCTGAGCATCACCACAGCAAGGGCGAGAACAAGAAGGCTGGCAGAGAGAGTCGGACGCATCTTCAGACACTGAAAGGCACCAAATCTGACTCTGGATCTGTGAGCAGGTTTGTTTCCAGCTGATGAACTTGTGACTATTACTGTGAGCCACGTTTTAAACTGTAGCTTATCGCTGAATTAGGGGCTTTTTGGTGATGTGTCTACACCAAAATAAACACGCCCACACAGTCAACACACCCAAAGTGTTGTGTAAAGTGCTGCTAACTTCCCCTTTTTTATTTTAAGTTTTGATATATATATGTGGTAGTTCCAAAGTAAGCTGCTGTGAAGACAGCCAAGCTGTGCTGCTGAATAACAGATATTATTGAAATACTTGGCTGTACGAGGAGTGATAAATTAATTTCCCAGTATAGATGCAAATTCACCCTAAAATATTTTGTCAACTCTCAGTCAAAGAAAATCCAAGTGCGGGTGCTGTTTGTTGTGGAAATATTAGACTCTGAAGGCCGTTTCGCACCGGACGCGTAAATTCCGTGCGAATGTTTCGTGCATTAAAAATAATTTTCGGACTCGCCTGCTCTTAATGCAGCTGTTCACACCAACCGCGTCATTTCACAGGACGAACTTGCGGCATTTATTTTTTCGGATCAAGTTCGATTTTTCTGACTTTCGCAAGCGAACAAACAGGACTGACCAATCAGAGCGCTGCATTTAGCAGCATGTGAGGTCATAGCTCAAAACGCGTGTACTGAAATGTACTGAATATACAGTGATGTGGGAACAATAAAATCATAATATTTTACCTCAGACACACAGCTACACGCTGCTCCGGGTCAGTCTGCTCTCTGATATTATCCTCTGCCTCCTCACATGTGATCCCAACTCTGCCAACAAGAGCTCAAATTGTCCCACTGACATCCTGAAATATGCGTGAAAGCGTCCGCGATGCAGCTTCAACTCCGGGATCAAACCATGAAACTCTCCCTGCTGCTGCTTTCTTATGACTTGGATGAACCATAAACTCTGTTTCTTCCTTCTCTTGTTTAGAAACATCAGGGCCTCATTACATCATCGCTTGATGTCGATTGCATTTTTTTTTCCACCGTGCGTTATATAGGGAGCAGACACTTAAAAAAAAAATCTGATTTTATAATGTCATTTATCTTCAGTCTCAGCTTGAAGATGAAATAAAAGAACTTGAAACATTATTTTTTTAAATATTAAAAGCATGTTTCAGCAATAATTTACAAAAGTAATAATTTCTTAGAAAATGTTTCAGTGGAAAGTGAGTAGATCATATTTTGAGTTGTAGTCACTTTGTTTCAACTTTGATTGTCCCCACATCATCTTCATTTAAAAATCTGTGGCGGTCACAGTGGAGAAAGAGAGAGGGTCACATGAAAATAACAAGAAGTACTTTTACACAGAAAATTCCAGTGTCTTTTTCTAACCTTTAAATTACTGTGAATTCTGATTCAGCATTCACAGCATTTAGAGCCAAATCTTTATCTTTTTTTTCTGGCTAACTATTTCAACATGCTTCAACTTGAAAAAACAAACAAACATTCAAACACCATTAGGTTCCTCTTCTTGTGGGCATGTGTGCTTTTACTTTTCTCATTTCTCATTGTACTTTTCTTTTTTCACCATAATTTTTCTATTGATTTCAAAGGGGAGAGTCTTCAAATCTTCAGTGAACCGACAGCTGCAGACACCATTCAAACTTTAAAATTATGACACAACATTGAACTATTCAGCTTATATTTATCTTTTCAATATCTTTTACGTTTTTTCTTCATTTCCAGTTTAAGTTTTGTGCTTTTTTCCACCCTGTTTAAGAGATTATAATGGGTGTATTGGATGGAATCTTGGCCGTTGGAGTCGGCGCTCCATTTAACAGAGTGGGAGAAATCCAGAAATTCATCTGGAAATTTTCTCTTTCAACTCAAAAGTAAGCTGCAGCGAAGTCAGTCAACCTCTGTTGCTGGACACAAATACTACTGAAATACTCAGCTGCACAACGAGGATGGAAAGTGAGGCGGATACCTGGAAGTCAAACTTCCCTTTTGAGAAGAAGGCCTCATGCATGTCTGATGGTCTTACATGGAGGAAGGAAGTGGGACTGTAACTCATGAATGAGGTCAGATGTTTCTTTATCTTCCTTTAGTCACTCAGTGCTTTTGTTGCTGATTGGATAATTTTAATGTTAATAACAGGTGCAAACTCAAGAAAGTTGTGAGGGTGTGGTGTGAGGTTAAAGATGCACCTCTGATGACCTTTAGCATCTGGATGAAATGAGGGCCCTCAAAAGAGTATAGTACCCCACAATTTTGAACACACACACACACACACACACACACACACACACACATACACACACACGGACTTCAAAATTGGACAACAGAAGATTGGAAAATTGTTACCTGAGCTGACGAGTCCTGACTTCTGCTGCAACATTCAGATGGTAGGGTCAGAGTTTAAGAGAAGCAAAATGTTTTTTAGACTCAAATTACTGTTATGCACTGCCTATTAATTCTTGCAGCAGGAGGACTGATAATGTTAGCTTTTTAATGTTATCATTTTATTATGAGACATTGCTGCTAACCACTAAAGCTGGCTAGGGTGGTTAATGGGTAATTGCCAATAGTTAAACAGTGTGCACCAGCCAGGTTAATATTTATGAAAAATGTTTAGTACTTAAATGTTGTTGAAACAGGATCTTTACTGGCCACTCAAAATTCCACATAAACTGTTGCCCAGCGTTGTGACCATCAACTCCTGTTTACGTGCAGTGGCAACTGTAGAGCCTGTCAAAGCCTGAGGCACAAATTCTCAGGGGACCCCTCCAACCAGCCATCATCACCATTATGTTATAAATAAAGTGACAACAGCAACATAATGACCCTGGACCATGTCTATTAAGACCAAGTAGACTAGTGATGAAGTGTTCATATTGACATCATTAGTTTCAGAGGCTCCATGTCTCCATTTTTTTTAATCTTTCTGGTTTTTCTTCATTATGATGATGTTGCCATTTGGTTTGTTTAAACAGAATCATTCCTGTTGTAAAGGGAGTGAGTCGATTAAAAAAAAAAACTTGTGAATGCATGTCAGTTTAGATTTTCAAGATACAGTAATATCTAACTTCCTTTTTTAAACAGGGAGGACACAGTGGGTTTCTCAGTGCTTCCTTCTTTCTGACATGACAGCCACTACTTTAATGGGTTTATTGCACTTGATCAGAGTATACAGGTGCTGGTCATAAAATTAGAATATCATGAAAAAGTTGATTTATTTCAGTAATTCCATTCAAAAAGTGAAACTTGTATATTATATTCATTCATTACACACAGACTGATATATTTCAAATTAAAAGTATGAACATGAAAAGTGTGAGCATGTACAGCACTCAATACTTAGTTGGGGCTCCTTTTGGATTACTGTAGCAATGCAGCGTGGTATGGAGTTGATCAGTCTGTGGCACTGCTCAGGTGTTATGAGAGCCCAGGTTGCTCTGATAGTGGCCTTCAGCTCTTCTGAATTGTTGAGTCTGGTGTATCACATCTTCCTCTTCATAATACCTCTTAGATTTTCTATGGGGTTGAGGTCAAGCGAGTTTGCTGGCCAATTAAGAACAGGGATACCATGGTCCTTAAAGCAGGTACTGGTGGCTTTGGCACTGTGTGCAGGTGCCAAGTCCTGTTGGAAAATGAAATCTGCATCTCCATAAAGTTGGTCAGCAGCAGGAAGCATGAAGTTCTCTAAAGCTTCCTGCTAGATGGCTGTGTGACCTCGGACCTCAGAAAACACAGTGGACCAACACCAGCAGATGACATGACACCCAAACCATCACTGACTGTGGAAACTTTACACTGGACCTCAGCCAACGTGGATTCTGTGCCTCTCCTCTCTTCCTCCAGACTCTGGGACCTTGATTTCCAAAGAAAATGCAAAATTGACTTTGATCAGAGAACATAACTTTGGAGCACTCAGCAGCAGTCCAGTCCTTTTTGTCTTTAGCCCAGGCGAGACGCTTCTGACGCCATCTCTTGTTCAAGAGTGCTTGACACAAGGACTGTGACAGCTGAAACTCATGTCTGCATACGTCCGTGCGTGGTGGTTCTTGAAGCACTGACTCCAGTTGCAGTCCACTCTTTGTGAATCTTCCCACATTTTTGAATGGGTTTTGCTTTGTTTTGTTTCACTTGTACACTTTTTTCTACCACATCTTTTCCTTCCCTTCGCCTCTCTATTAATGTGCTTGGACACAGAGCTCTGTGAGCAGCCAGCCTCTTTAGCAAAGACCTTTTGTGTCTTGCCCTCCTTGTGCAAGGTGTTAGTGCTCAGCTCCTCTCTTCACCCCAGTGTCCAGAACATACGGCCGTAGATCTGATGATACGATTACAAAATCGATCATCGACCTGCGACCTAGGGTGTCCTGGTGCCATGTGCGCTTATGCACATCCTTATGTTCGAACATGGTGTTTGTTATGGACAAACTGTGGTTTGCACAGAAGTCCAATAACAAAACACCATTCAGGTCCAGATTGGGCAGGCCATTCCTCCCAATCACGCCCCTCCAGGTCTCACTGTCACTCTCCAGCAGCCCACCCAGCAACTCCAAAAAGGGTGGGTACTCTGAACTGTCATTCGGCACATAAGCGCAAACAACAGTCAGGACCCGTTCCCTGGCCCGAAGGCGCAGGGAAACAACCCTCTCGTCCACCGGTGAAAACTCCGACGTACAGGCAGCAAGCCAGGGGGATACAAGAATACCCACCCCAGCTCACCGCCTCTCACCGAGAGCAACTCCAGACTGGAACAGAGTCCAGCCCTTCTCCAGGAGACTTGTTCCAGAGCCCAGGCCATGCGTTGAGGTGAGCCCAACTATATCTAGCTGGTATCTCTCAACCTCACGCACTAGCTCAGGCTCCTTCCCCACCAGAGAGGTGACATTCCATGTCCCAATAGCCAGTCTCGATAGCCGGGGATCGGTCTGCCAGGGCTTCCGCCCTCGGCCACCGCCCGACACACACTGCACCCAACCCCTACGACGCCTCCTGTGGGTCGTGGGCCTACAGGAGGGCAGGCCCATGTAACCTCTTCGGGCTGCGCCCGACCGAGCACCACGGGCTAATGCCTGGCCACCAGACGCTCTCCCTCAAGCTCACTCCCCAGGCCTGGCTCCCGGGTGGGGCCCCGATAACCCTATCCCGGGCAGGGTAAACTGTTCCTTGTTTTTTCACTCATAAGGGTCTTCTGAACCGCTCTTTGCCTGGACCCTTACCCAGGACCAGTTTGCCATGGGAGCCCCTACCAGGGGGACAAGCCCCTGGGCAACATAGCTCCTGGGATCACTGGGACACACAAACACCTTCACCACGATAAGGTGGCGATTCACGGAGGAGAACTTCTGGCAGAACTTTGACAGCATTCCGAGGGAGGCAGAGAACATTGAGTCCGAATGGACCATGTTCCACACCTCCATTGTTGAGGCTGCTGCTCAGAGCTGTGGCTCTAAAGTGGTTGGTGCCTGTTGTGGTGGCAACCCCTGAACCAGATGGTGGTCACCGGAGGTGAAGGGAGCCATCAAGCTGAAGAAAGAGTCCTATCGGGCTTGGTTAGCCTGTTGGACTCCGGAGGCAGCTGACAGGTATTGGCAGGCCAAGCGGAATGCAGCACGGCCAGTGGCCGAAGCAAAAACTCGGGTGTGGGAGGAGTTCAGTGAGGCCATGGAAAAAGACTTTCGGACGGCATTGAAGTGATTCTGGCAAACCGTCCGGCGACTCAGGAGGGGAAAGCGGTGCTCCACTCACTCGGTTTATAGTGCAGGTGGGGTGCTGCTGACTGAGGCTATAGACAGACGGGTGAAGGAATACTTCAAGGACCTCCTGAATCCCACTGACATGCCTTCTGTAGTGGAAGCAGAGTCTGGGGACGAGGGAGATGACTTGCCCACCACCGGGGGTGAGGTCACTGAGGTGGTTAAACAACTCCTTGGTGGCAGGGCCCCTGGGGTGGAAGAGATTTGCCCTGAGTTCCTGAAGGCTCTGGATGTTGTAGGGTTGTCTTGGTTGACACACCTCTGCAACATTGCGAGGAGATCTGGGGCATTGCCACTGGATTGGCAGACTGGGGTGGTGGTCCCCATCTTTAAGAAGGGAGACTGGAGGGTGTGCTCCAACTTTCGGGGGATCACGCTCCTCAGCCTCCCCGGTAAAGTCAATGCCAGGGTGCTGGAAAGGAGGGTCCGTCCGTTAGTCAAACCTCGGATCCAGGAGGAACAATGCGGTTTTCGTCCTGGTTGCGGCACGCTGGACCAGCTCTTTATCCTCTCAAGGATATTCGAGTGTGCGTGGGAGTTTGCCCAACCAGTCTACATGTGCTTTGTGGACTTTGAGAAGGCATTCGACCGTGTCCCTTGGGGTATCCTTTGGGAGGTCCTGCGGGAGTATGGGGGTGTCGTTGTTGTGGGCCATTCAGTCTCTGTACAACCGCAGTCAGAGCTTGGTCCGTATAGCCGGTAATAAGTCGGATTCGTTTCCTGTGGGTTTTGGACTCCATCAGGGCTGCCCTTTGTCACCGATTCTATTCATAATTTTTATGGACAGAATTTCTAGGTGTAGCCAGGTGGCGGAAAGCTTCTTTCTTGGTGGCCTCAGAGTCTCATCTCTGTTCTTTGCAGATGATGCAGTCCTGTTGGCTTCATCAGGGGCCTCCAGCTCGCAGTGGAACGGTTCACAGCCGAATGTGAAGCGGCCGGCATGAGAATCAGCACCTCTAAGTCTGAGGACATGGTGCTCAGCCGGAAAAGGGTGGAGTGCCCTCTCCGGCTCAGGAACAAGTTCTTGCCCCAAGTGGAGGGAGTTCAAGTATCTCGGGGTCTTGTTTACGAGTGACGGGAGAAGGGAGATCGACAGACGGATTAGGGCTGCTTCTGCAGTGATGCGGACGCTGCACCGGTCTGTCGTGGTGAAGATGGAGCTTAGTGTAAAAGCGAAGCTCTCAATTTACAGGTTGATTGATGTTACTACCCTCGCCTATGGTCACAAGCTTTGGGTAGTGACCGAAAGAATGAGATTGCGAATACAAGCAGCAGAAATTAGTTTCCTTCGAAGGGTAGCTGACCTCTCCCTTATGGATAAGGTAAGGAGTGCGGCCATCCGGGATAGGCTCAGAGTAGAGCAGCAGGAAGCTCAAAATGCTCTAAAACTTCCTGGTAGACGGCTGCATTACCTTGGACCTCAGAAAACACAGTGGACTAACACCAGCAGATGACATGGCACCCCAAATCATCATTGACTGTGGAAACTTTACACTGGACCTCAAGCAATGTGGATTCTGTGCCTCTCCTCTCTTCCTCCAGACTCTGGGACCTTGATTTCCAAAGAAAATGCAAAATTGACTTTGATCAGAGAACATAACTTTGGAGCACTCAGCAGCAGTCCAGTCCTTTTTGTCTTTAGCCCAGGCGAGACGCTTCTGATGCTGTCTCTTGTTCAAGAGTGGCTTGACACAAGGACTGCGACAGCTGAAACTCATGTCTGCATATGTCCGTGTGTGGTGGTTCTTGAAGCACTGACTCCAGCTGCAGTCCACTCTTTGTGACTCTCCCCACATTTTTGAATGGCTTTTGTTTCACAATCCTCTCCAGGGTGCAGTTATCCCTATTGCTTTATTTTATTTTATTTTTTTATTTATTTATTTTTTTTGCATCTTGGCAACAGCGACTTTTATGAGCAGTGGAGATGTAACCCAGTGGTAGATTGTAAGAGTTTCTGTTATGATAGTGTGCATGTGAAGTGTGTTGAGATCATCCTGAAGGAGGAGGGTTCATTTTGCGACTGTTTTGCGGCAGTCAACTCGAACGTTAACCCTGGTGGGAGGGGCTGCGGGCTCACTCGGTCTGTAGCTTTCGCAGAGCGAACTTGAGCGAGCCACTGTAGCTTTTCTATGCAACAGCCCTAAAGTTTATATTCATCATCCTGCTAGGTAAGAATACTGTTTATATGTATACCCTCTTGTCGGTATGATGTTAGACTGTAATGTTATAGCGTATTGTATTGTTTAAAGGGTTATAAGATTGTCAATCGCTAGCCACGGGAAGGTAGCAATTGAACTGATTAGCCGCCATGTTGCGTGCACTGTCTGAACGGAGTTCGCATGTCATTCGGAGGTTATTTATGCTGTATTAAAATGTTATTCTTTCATGTGACGTATAGTATGGGCATGTGAATTTATACAGTATATTGCTGTTTTAGTATGAGAGCTCACGCGGACTGTAGCTTTCGCAGAGCGAACTTGAGCGAGCCACTTGCCGAAAATTGAGAATTGAGCGAGAATTGATCCAGCTGTGAAGTGATGAACTTTTGGAGATGATCCAGATTTGGATCTGGTTCCAGAATGTTTTAGAAGGACTCGATTTCACTTTTTAAAAATTTATTTATTTGTAACAAAATCAACATTTTGCACATCTACCTACCAAAGGGAAATATGAACAGTTTAATAGGTTCACCAATAAAGCAGTAAATAATTCCCAGAGGATGAAAACAGGAATAAAGAGTGAGCTTGTTAGGAATTTTTTTCATAGAAGACAAAATTCAGATGTGCAGGAGGCTGAATGGTGAATGGTGAACAATTTCCTATAGCTGCAACATGTTATCCTCTCTCTGTATTGCTATCATTTCCTGCTTGTAGATCTCTTCATACTTATGAAATGAGTCATAACGTCTGCAGCCGTCCCAGCAAAGACCTGCTGAAATAATAACTTTGCTAGAAAACTAAATAGCATTCAGATTTGATTAGAGAAAAAGTGGTTGAAAGGAACCTCTGCACCTACTGTGCTGCAGCTATGATGGTCTAAAGGCTGCACACAGGATGCCTATCATGCAGCGCACCATGAGACGTAAACCCTGCAAGTCACAGGAAACAAAAATGTGCAAAAAAAGTCAAAAAAGGAAAAGAAAAATCTCCAAGACTTCTTCTAAATTTAGATGTAAAGGAATGCCTTTTAAACGCTCTGACTGACCAAGCAAAGCAGAAATCAGCATCCTGTCATCAATTTAATCTATTTTCTCTCTGTTTTTTCTGTAGAGAAGTGAGAGCCCTGTTACCTGCAGAGGCGTGGCAGCACAGATACACTGAGAGCAGGAGGAGAGTGATGGAGAGGATCTTCACAGACATTTTCACCGCTGGTCTGGCTCACTGATCAGGCTGCAACTAACACAGGTTGCCCAACATCTGGTTATTTATTGCTTAGGGCAGGAACATCCACAAGCAGCACTGATGATGTGTCTCTTTAGGTCTGTGTGCTGGTGTGTGCGTGGTTGTGGCGCATCACACATCTTATCAGGAAGACTTTCAGAAAAACACCCTCACATACAATTAAAGATGCGCTCTAGCCTGAAGATCGATGACACCAGTTTGTGCATCATCATGAGTGATGAATGTAGACTATGCAATGATGTTTTTCCATTATGACCGACTATGACTCTTTTCGTCTTGCCTTTAAATAAAAACAAAAGAAAACGGCACAGTAATTGATGTAAGTGTTGCAAGTTTGGCCTTAAGTGAAAGTAAACGTGACTCATGAGGCCTCATGATCTTGATACATGTCTATCCACATCTGCATCTTGAAAGAGTAGTTGTAAAACAGCTAACTGATCATCTGCAGAGGAACGGTTTATTTGAAGAGTTTCAGTCAGGTTTCAAAATTCATCACAGTACAGAAACAGCATTAGTGAAGGTTACAAATGATCTTCTTAGAGCCTCTGACAGTGGACTCATCTCTGTACTTGTCCTGTTGGACCTCAGTGCAGCTTTTGATACTGTTGACCATAACATTTTATTACAGAGATTAGAGCTTGCTATAGGTATTAAAGGTACTGCACTGCAGTGGTTTGAATCATATTTATCTCATAGACTCCAATTTGTTCATGTAAATGGGGAGTCTTCTTCACACACTAAGGTTAATTATGGAGTTCCACAGGGTTCTGTGCTAGGACCAATTCTATTTACATTATACATGCTTCCCTTAGGCAGTATTATTAGAAAGCACTGCATCAATTTTCATTGTTATGCAGATGATACTCAGCTTTACCTATCAATGAAGCCAGATGACACACATCAATTAGTCAAACGGCAGGAATGTCTTAAAGATATTAAGGCCTGGATGACCTTTAATTTCTTGCTTCTAAATTCAGATAAAACTGAAATTCTTGTTCTCGGCCCCACAAATCTTATAAACATGGTGTCTAACCAGATACCTACTCTGGATGGCATTACTTTGGCCTCCAGTAACACTGTGAGAAATCTTGGAGTCATTTTTGACCAGGATATGTCCTTCAATGCATATATTAAACAAATATGTAGGACCGCTTTTTTGCATTTGCGCAATATTTCTAAAATTAGAAACATCCTTTCTCAGAGTGATGCTGAAAAGCTCATTCATGCATTTATTACTTCTAGGCTGGATTATTGTAATTCATTATTATCAGGCTGTCCTAAAAGCTTCCTGAAAAGCCTTCAGCTGATCCAAAATGCTGCAGCTAGAGTACTGACAGGGACTAGAAAGAGAGAGCATATTTCTCCCATATTGGCTTCTCTTCATTGGCTCCCTGTTAAATTAAGAATAGAATTTAAAATTCTTCTCCTCACATACAAGGTCTTGAATAATCAGGCACCATCTTATCTCAAAGACCTCATAGTACCATATCACCCCAATAGAGCACTTCGCTCTCAGACTGCTGGCTTACTTGTGGTTCCTAGGATACTTAAGAGTAGAATGGGAGGCAGAGCCTTCAGCTTTCAGGCCCCTCTTCTGTGGAACCAGCTTCCAGCTTGGATTCGGGAGACAGACACCCTCTCTATTTTTAAGATTAGGCTTAAAACTTTCCTTTATGATAAAGCTTATAGTTAGGGCTGGATCAGGTGACCCTGAACCATCCCTTAGTTATGCTGCTATAGGCCTAGTCTGCATACATAATGCACTGTTTCTTCTCATTCACCTTATTTACTTTGTTTATACTCCTCTCTGCATTTAATCATTAATTGATATTAATCTCTGGCTCTCTTCCACAGCATGTCTTTCTCTCCCCTCAGCCCAACCGGTCGCGGCAGATGACTGCCCCTCCCTGAGCCTGGTTCTGCTGGAGGTTTCTTCCTGTTAAAAGGGAGTTTTTCCTTTCCACTGTCGCCAAGTGCTTGCTCATAGGGGGTCGTTTTGACTGTTGGGTTTTCTCTGTATTATTGTAGGGTCTTTACCCACAATACAAAGCGCCTTGAGGCGACAGTTTGTTGTGATTTGGCGCTATATAAATAAAATTGAATTGAATTGAATTGCATGATTGATTGATTTTTTTTTTGGTTCCTCATCAGGGTATATTTAATTGATAAATCCTCACAATTTAAAGCTTTTCTTCCAGTTTGAGCCACTGCATTGAATAATTTGAGGTTTCCTGTTTACATTAGACTGTTTTTCCCCTGAAAACTGAATGTGTACTTTTGGCTGATGATCAGATCAGATATGCTTCTTTGTCGAAAGAAACTGATTGATTCGCTCCACCATGTTGGTGCCTTTTTGGAGCATTTTTAGTGGAATTACCTTAGAAAAATGTGGCTTGCTGTGTGGTAAAACCCATTCAAGGAATTTCTGCTTCAGTCCTGGTGAGTGAAATTATCCCCTCATCCACACAGTCTCTTCTCTGATGCTCAAAAACCCGACATGGAGGCAGAAATCCTCTAATGTGACAAAGACCTCACACTCTTTAGACTTCTGGTTCAACGGGGAGCTTGTATATTTTCTGCTGATGATTTCAAAGTATTTATTTGGTAAAATAGCTGCATAATGCTGGTTTAACTTCAAAATTATATTTGGTATGAGCGAGGTAAAAAAAAAAAAAAGTATGTCGATGATGAAGGAAATGAAGGGAAATGAAAGAATATTGACATTCAGAGAGAAGCCAGTATTTGAGTAAGGAGAAAGACACATTGTAACATACTGTGTGTCTGTTTCCTCAAATGACATGATATACACTGTAAAATCAGGCCATAAATGCAGGAAAAATATTTCAAACTAAACTAATTTCAACTCATGAAATTAACGGGTCCCTCCATCCATCCGGTTTCATCATGAAGACTCAAATGTAACATCAAGAACAAAATACACAACAATGTGGTTAGTAAGAACAGAATTAAGTTACCACAAATATGTCAAAGAAAAGTATTATAAAATTATAAGGGAGCCCTGTGACCATAATGAGATCCTGATGCAGCAGACGGGCAATGATGCATCACCACAGACTGCAGTCGAGCGTGGTGACCTGAACGCAGCCTAACTGCGATTTATGTATTTGGAGAAATCAAAGTGAACTTTGGCTTAAAAATGTCATAAAACTGAGGAACCTAAAGCTTTATGTGAACTTTATGAGACATCAAACAGGCTTATTTTGTACTTCACCCTGTAACCATTTTTATCTTTTGAAAGGAAATGAGAAGTTTGAATGATCTAAGAGCACTGAAACATAGTAACTGATACAGATCTGTGTCTTCATTGGTCTGCACTATGAAGGCGGGTCATGTCTTACTGGGGTTCTCACCATGGTGACATGAGAACATAACGTGCTGGTTGGAAACTTTTTTATGATTCTAAAACAGAACTCCATTTGGTACTTGCTGACTAGGGTTTAATCCCGGGATCCGGGATTCCCGGGAAATGCGATCAGAACCATTTCCGGTTTCCCGGGAAACGTTAGACGGGAAACTGGGAAAAAAGTCGCGCGCGTCGATTTGACTTTCAGAAAGAAAAGAAAGCTTCAGAATGTTAAATTTAAGGAAATATTGAGAGAAGGGTTCGTTTAATGCAAAAAGCATTACTCTTCATTTCAGGCAAGTTCAGCCTCCGTTTAAGGCTTCAGCCTTCATCTCAAGCGTTTTAATAGAGGTATTACATAGTTGTACTTTTTTCCTCTTTAATTTGTTGAAATCTAGGCAATATGTTTACCCTAAGGTATTTTGTATTATATAATTTTATATTATTATATATTGTTATATTGCATTATATAGCCTATAAAATATGCCTGCCCTGAACAATAAAGAAATATCTGTTTAACTTCGAGTGTTTCTTTTCCTCGTTTGCAGCCGCTTACTAACAATCATGAATTAGGATACAGGCCTAATGTGTGAAGAAATTATCATGAAATAGATAACTTTAACATATTTCGCTTTTAAAATGGAGTTGAGTAAAATGTATATTTTTTAGGCTATAAGGATTGGCCAGTTTTTCAAAAAACGATTCACAGCGAACCTACTTTAACCCTCAGACACGGTGTTATAAATTTGCTGTTGCCAGAATGGCAATGACCAAGTCGTAGTGCATTACTCAAGGCCCTGTGCTATGCCATATTATAGTGAAGTACGGTAGTTAACTTTTCAATGACTATTACAGCGTTCCACTGGTGGAGATATAGTGCAACAGATGTCGCCACGACAGCGTGGCTGAGCCTTTATCAATGCTGTGGAGATGAACCGTATTGTTTTGCACCAGCAGTTGTAAAATATCTTGGTATAATTCCATGTACAATGGAGGAATATTCGAATTATATTTGTTAAGGGAGTGTTGAGGAACGATACAACACCGCATAGCTCGAGCACTCAAATGTCGAGATGTAGGTTTTATTGCGTTAATCAAGCCGACGTTACCCCCTACTGGGCATAACAGGACATAGCTGGAAAGCTACCTCTACAATATCACAATAGGTTAAGGCCGACACAGGCTACAGAAGGCCTAAATAAAATAAAAAAATAAATAAACTTTTTCCCGGGATTTGATTCATGTCATTTTCGGGAAAAATATTAAACCCTATTGCTGACCTTACATCAGATTTGGACGTGTCATGGCCGTGTGCTCAGCATGTTGTGTTCTTTTAAGTTCTGTTTTGATTGAGTTCTTCTGTCAGGTTTCCCTTTGGTTTTGATTCCGTGTTTATTCCAGTTTCTTGTTCTGTTATCATTGTGTGTATGTGTGTATTGATATATAATGTATATAGTGTTCTCTATTTTTATTTTATTTCATCCTCCTTCTTTGTACTTGAGCTGCTGCAACATGCAAATATGAGATCATTCAAGTTGTATCTTAACCCTCTATGGCATTAATTTTTTTTATCTTAACAGAAAAAAATATTTTGCTTTAGTTTTTTGGAGCTTGGGGGTCCCTGATAATATATCAATCATAAAATATGTCCCCCCCAACCAGATTTTGGTTTGTTGCCTCAGGGCAACAACATGCTATGAGGGTACAAAAACACCAAGGTTTTCTAAATTATATAATAGGTGGAATAAGGAACAAAACAAACAATAAATACGTAAGAAGAAGTTCTATTCCAACAACAAACAACAATTTTAACAATTGTTACTATAAGAGACATCAGACACGAATGATTTATCAATCAGTGGGTTAGAGACTAGGGGCACTTTGTGTTTGTGCTTCTGAATTTGTGTTCTGAAGCCATAAGGACCTGATCAGGGCAATGCTTTTTGGTGGAAAGCCGGCATGGAGTACCTGTCCCCAGAGCCTGAGTGGCTGGAGTTCACCTGGTTCTGAGGGTGGAAGGGTTTGAGAAACTGCATATGCCAGAAGGCCCCCATTGGCTGTGCTTTGGACCTCCATCCTGCGACAGGGATCCATCATAGAATGGCTGGGACAGACGAGGCATCTTGGTCTCACTACTAAATGTTCGTGCCCAGGGAGAAATGCCACCCCCATGCCCCATGCAGGCCCCCAACCAGGACTTTACGTGAGCCTTCAGGCTGCAGGAACCAACCGCCTGAAGGTGCTGGCACGGGGGTCGAGTTCCAAGTCCCATCTTTCCAGACACCCATCTCCCAAAGTTTCTGGACAACATGGATTGGTCTGGTTTGTCCCTGTGGCAGGCTGCATGTACGGGGTTAAAAAAGAAAATGCTGTGGCCCTGGCTCAAGATTGGCGCTCATTATCACCTGGTGATATTGTTACCATGGTGCCCCAGCATGGTCCCCTTGACTGGCTCACTGTTGCCTGGGAAAATTACTGCCACGATACCCTAAGCAGGGTCCCCTTGACTGGGTCACTGTTACCCAGTAAAATTGGATCCCTGACTTCCATCAGGTCCCTGGGGGCCCACACCCTGTCATGTCTCCAGGAACTACAAGAGAACCATTAGAAACCTTGACCTCCATCTTCATTTTCCTTTTCATCCACAGACTCATTGTCATTAGACAGGATAACTGTTTTCAAAAATAGGAATCATAAAATTAGAACTGGTCATAGCCTAACTGCCTGATCATGTTCCATACACCCAGTGGCTGTGCATATGACATGATCAATAACAGAGGCGGGGTGCTGATTAGGTGCCCCTGCGCTCCCTCACCTCCCCTCCTGTCCCCATTTAAAGACAGTCGGCAAGTTATTTCATAGAAGTCTTGTATTTTATAAGTCCATGAATAAGTGATCTGCACACATGAGCATAGCAAATGTTGAGAGGATGCAGATGGTGCGTTGTGTGTGTGTGGTGTTCTAGCTAGCGGTTGATTGCAAGGCGCCGCCGGTCTTAGACGCCCTGCTGTCTGCTGTCACTGCATTTAGCAAACAGGAGCCACCCCACGGACTCCGCACCGGCTGGATCGCTGCTTGCGCCTGTATGATTTCACTGCAATTTACAATCTACCACAGTAAGTTTACAATGTGCACGTTTGATGTCCCTAAGGTCATGCGCACTTGATTTCGCGACTACAGAAATCGAAATGACAACCAGCATGAATGAGGAGAAGTAAGAAGAAAAACGAAGAATAAATGAAAATAATTTCAGGCATGATTCAGCAAGAGTGGATCATCGCTGATAAATTTTTTCCATGCCTCCATTGTCTGTGTGGTTTTACTCGCTGTGCAGAGAATGTCAGCTGTTATTTTTTTCCTTAGATCAGCTGTAGCCACCAGAACGATCACTATAACCACAATCTGGCGGTAATCACGCTATTGTGGTTTGGTTTGTGCGATTGTTTGGTGCCGTTTCCTTCACTTTCTATGAACTGACAGATTTCCTCAGGCAGCTCATCGCACCTGTGTAATAAGGCACATCACCAAATTCAGAAGCTATTTACTCCAGGAAAGACTGAAACTGCTGTGATTTAAACCTTTGCCTCTTATAAAGTTCCCTGCACTGGCGGTTTCTGATATGGGCGACATGGGCAGCCGCCAAGGGTGGCTTTTCATCTAGGGCAGCATGACCGCCCCCCTCCTCCCTACACATTGCGATCGCTGCAGCAGCGCCTACCGCACCACTCCACTTGTGGGGTAATGGGCGCCCTCTGCCTGCTGTGTGGTGCATGTAGCTTTCTGCCATGGTTTGACAGACAGATTGTAATAGAAGGAAAGGGGCGGGCAGGGGATTCTCTCGTCTCGGTTGCTGAGCCTAGAATTACGGAACCCCGCAAGGGACACGAAACAAAAACATGAGAGGGGGGAAAAAAAAAAAAGAGGCACTTTTGCGAGATCTCGCAAAAGTGGCCATCACTGCTTCACTCGACTCGCACCCCCGGCTGAGAGGAGAAGGGGGCGGGGCAGCGCTCTGCGTGTGTGTGTGTGTGTGTGTGTGTGTGTGTGTGTGTGTGTGTGTGTGTGTGTGTGTGTGGCGATCGAGTGAAGCAGTGACGACGTGAGAGCGAGACAGTCACCTGGGTTCATTCATTCATGCCTGTCCAGTTTTGGCGTGGTTACAGAACAAAACTGAATTATAAATAAAGGCGACTTTTGCTGGCCATCTCTCGCCAACCCTTTCATCCTCACTGACACTGCCATATTAAGATTAACGCGGAAGTGTATGTACTAATATTGAAATGTTTTGTGAGATAATTATAAAATTATCTAGATATATAATTTTACAATAAAAGCTTCCTAAAAACCTACCAAACTCTCCCAAAGCTGTGTATATTTAAATATATATCAAACCTGGTACTGTTAACATGAGTTTCAATGGAGGTTTTGGGCTGGCAACTTTCAGTCAGATCTGAAAACCCTGGGGATGGTGGTGATAACCTATTCCGTTTCAGTGCAAATTACGGCAGATGGAAAGGAAAAGGTCAAACCCATCAGGTGCGCAGTTTAAGAAAAAGAGAAAAGAAGAAGAGGAGAAACAAGCAAAGATAAAGGTAAGCAGAAGCTGTGTAATATTTCAGTTTCTTCCATGTTTTTTCAGATAAAAATTTAAAAGAAATTCTCAGTGTGCCTGTGATGGTGGGGGGACCTTCTGTTAAAACCTGACTGTCAGACCATGGCAGAAAGCTACACGCACCACACAACAGGCGCTCATTACCCCCCAAGTAGAGTAGTGCGGTAGGCGCTGCTGCGTCAATCGCTATGGGGGGGTGCCGGCGGGGAAGCTCGCCTAGGGCGCCAAACAGGCTAGGACCGCCACTGGTTCCCTGTCTGTGTTTCGGTGTTTGTGACGCGTTCTGTCTTCAGGACTTTGCTGCGCACCGTTTCCTGCTATGTGACGCAGTGATGCACTGCCAGCTCACCTGTGCAGGTCTCCCGCTTCATCTTCTCCTGTGTCTGTCCCACCAATCTGCTCTTTTCCCTGCATCGCAAGTGAAGAAAATAGACAGATGGTTTACCTCCGATGTCAGCATTCAGATCTTTTGCCTCCCACCTGTTTAGAAAATCCCTGTTTTCCACGTTTTGTTTGGTCATTTTTGGGGAGTCAGGCAGCTTAAATGTCACTGTAAAAAGTGCTGACCAATGTTTTATCCGCTGATCACTGATCAATCGGCAATACGGAAAACGGGTTACTGTAGCACACAGTTCTTGGACTGCCAGCAGCTGTTGCAGTGCGTGGGATTTGTAGTATAAGTGGTGGGAGCACATTTACCCGCGGGCTATTAATAATAGCTATATGAAATCACAAATTAGATCGTCGGCCGGAAGTGGCCCGCAGGGCTTGAGTCTGACATGTGACAGAGAAAAACTGCAGTACGGAAATTAAAATGTCCAGATGAATTGTTAGTACGAAAAATAATTTCTTATCCGATTACTTGTTTAATTGATGGAATAATCGATACAATACGCAATTAATAAAATAATGATAGTTGCAGCCCCACTTGTATTCAGAAAGCCATAGTCAAACATTAGTTTTCAGTATGTAGCTGCGCCCCTGCATACACCCACAGAATATCTGTGCGTCCATTTCTGATGAGTAATAATACATAATGCAGCAAAAAAAAAAATAAAAATTATTATGTTGAGAATTATGCATACCTGCACATCTCCATCCATAAGCATAAAATTGTTCAAACAAAAGTGGTCTAACTGCGCAATGTTGCCCAGCGGAACGAATGAGAAACTACTATTTTACTATATAAATAAAGACAAAAAATGTTTTTACTCAATCAAATATGCTTCTTTACATATTTGTGCACATTGCAGATATTTTTTATGGAATGTTATTTAAATTTAAACATGTTGAAAAGTGAAATCTATCTGACCTTCTGCTAGGAGTGTGTGCAAGCTGGCTATAGCCCCCAAAGGACTGTTTCACCCCCTAACAAAAGCTCAAAACCACACCTACCACAAATTCATTGGTCAGAAACTTTTCATCAGACTTTTAGAACTTCTCATTTACTTAAGAAAATTTTTAAATGGTGCTCTGAGGGCCAAAATAGTGGATTGTTGCCTGAGGGCAACACCATAACGTAGAGCAGGGGTTTCAAACTCCAGGCCTCAAGGGCCGGTGTCCTGCAGGTTTTAGATCTGTCTCTGCTTCAGCACACCTGAGTCAAATATAGAAGAACTTGATTGAATACTGAGGAGGTAATTTAGCCATTTGATTCAGGTGTGTTGGATCAGGGACACATCTAAAACCTGCAGGACACCGGCCCTTGAGGGTTTACACTAAGCTCCCTCTTCACCACGACAGACCGGTGCAGCGTCCGCATCACTGCAGAAGCAGCCCCGATCCGTCTGTCGATCTCCCGCTCCCTTCTCCCATCACTCGTGAACAAGACCCTGAGATACTTGAACTCCTCCACTTGGGGCAAGAACTTGTTCCTGAGCCGGAGAGGGCACTCCACCCTTTTCCGGCTGAGGACCGTGGCCTCAGACTTAGAGGTGCTGATTCTCATGCCAGCCGCTTCACACTCGGCTGTGAACCGTTCCACTGCGAGCTGGAGGCCCCCCCCTGATGAAGCCAGCAGGACCGCATCATCTGCAAAGAGCAGAGATGAGACTCTGAGGCCATCAAGGAAGAAGCCTTCCGCCACCTGGCTACGCCTAGAAATTTTGTCCATAAAAATTATGAATAGAATCGGTGACAAAGGGCAGCCCTGATGGAGTCCAACACCCACAGGAAACGAATCCGACTTATTACCGGCTATACGGAGCAAGCTCTCACTGCGGTTGTACAGAGACTGAATGGCCCGCAACAACAGGCCAGACACCCCATACTCCCACAGGACCTCCCAAAGGATACCCTGAGGGACACGGTCGAATGCCTTCCCCAAGTCCACAAAGCACATGTAGACTGGTTGGGCAAACTTCCACGCACACTTGAATATCCTTGAGAGGATAAAGAGGTGGTCCAGTGTTCCCCGACCAGGACGAAAACCGCATTGTTCCTCCTGAATCCGAGGTTCGACTAACAGACGGACCCTCCTTTCCAGCACCCTGGCATAGACCTTATCAGGGAGGCTGAGGAGTGTGATCCCCCGATAGTTGGAGCACACCCTCCGGTCTCCCTTCTTAAAGCTGGGGACCACCACCCCGGTCTTCCAGTCCAATGGCACTGCCCCAGATCTCCACGCGATGTTGCAGAGGCGTGTCAACCAAGACAGCCCTACAACATCCAGAGCCTTCAGGAACTCAGGGCAAATCTCTTCCACCCCAGGGGCCCTGCCACCAACGAGTTGTTTAACTTCCTCAGTGACCTCACCCCCAGTGATGGTCAAGTCATCTCCCTCATCCCCAGACTCTGCTTCCACTACAGAAGGCGTGTCAATGGGATTCAGGAGGTCCTCGAAGTATTCCTTCCATGTCTGACTATAGCCTCAGTTGAAGTCAGCAGCACCCCACCCGCACCAAAAACCGTGTGAGTGGAGCACTGCTTTCCCCTCCTGAGTCGCCTGACGGCTTCCCAGAATTGCTTCGATGCCGTCCGAAAGTCTTTTTCCATAGCCTTACCGAACTCCTCCCACACCCGAGTTTTTGCTTCGGCCACTGGCCGTGCTGCATTCCGCTTGGCCTGCCGATACCTGTCAGCTGCCTCCGGAGTCCCACAGGCTAACCAAGCCCGATAGGACTCTTTCTTCAGTTAGATGGCTCCCTTCACCTCCGGTGACCACCACCTGGTTCAGGGGTTGCCACTAAGACAGGCACCAACCACCTTGCAGCCACAGCTCTGAGCAGCAGCCTCAACAATGGAGGTGCGGAACCTGGTCCATTCGGAGTCAATGTCCTCTGCCTCCCTCGGAATGCTGTCGAAATTCTGCTGGAAATTCTCCTCCGTGAATCGCCACCTTATCATGGTGAAGGGGTTTGTGTGTCCCAGTGATCCCAGGAGCTATGTTTCCCGGGGGCTTGTCCCCCTGGAAGGGTCTCCCATGGCAAACTGGTCCTGGGTGAGGGTCCAGGCAAAGAGCGGTTCAGAAGACACCTATGTTTGTAACATTCTCTTCTGAATTACAGCTCAGGGTAGGGAATTACAGCTCAGGGTAGTCACGGAGACTATGCTGTAGTCACGCGAGACTTTGTGAATCTCGGCAGTATCGTTAATGGCGGCGTGACTCTATCAGCAAACATTTGCGTGATTAGCCTTTTTTTTTTTCGCCAATTTATAACTAGACAGGCTTAAAACTAAAAAATATAGGTAGTTTCTTAGCCTAACTTAAATTATTTTCAACAATCTGGAGGACGGTGAAGAGGACCTGGATAGTTTGCTGCGGTACATCGACGGGTGTTTTGAGCGAGTCGTCATGGGGAAAACAGACAAGACGCCGACTCCCTCCACCAGCAAAGCAACGCCGTCCACAAAAAGAAGCCGCCCAGAAGATTCCCCAGAGGCAACTTCGCCACCCACCACCAATATTGTGGACATTCTGGAGTCCATTAATAACAAATTGTCCAGCTTTGACGCCCGCTTGGCCCTGGTTGAAATCCTTCACAAGGAGTTTCAGGCCCTGCGGGAGTCAGTCGAGTTCAGCCAGCATCAGGTGGAAACACTGGCTGCTGAAAACGCTGTCCTCAGAGAGTCGGTGAATTCCCTCACCGAGGAAACGACCCGGCTCTCAGAAGAAAATAAGAAAATTAAAGAATCGATTATCGAGCTTCAGGCCCGCAGCATGAGAGAAAATCTTGTGTTTTCAGGTATCCCGGAGAAGGCAGAGGAGGACCCGGAGGCTACAGTGAAGGAATTTATCCAAACTCACCTGAAGCTCCCGGAGGACGCCGTGAAGACCATCGCCTTCCATAGAGTCCACCGCCTGGGAGGGAAGCGACCCGGAGCACGCAGACCCAGACCGATCGTGGCCAAATTCGAACACTTCAAAGAAAAAGAGCTGGTGAAGAGCCGCGGCCGGGAGCTGAGAGGGACGGACTTCAGCGTCAACGACCAGTTTCCAAAGGAGATTCTGGAGCGACGCAAGGCTCTATTCCCCATCCGGAAGAAGCTCATGCAGGAAGGCTCCCGGGCTGTCATCGCCGTGGACAAACTGTATGTAAACGGACAGTTTTACCGAGACAAAAACACCACGCCATGGCTCTGCTGATCAATCAGGTGATCTGTGTCCATATTAACGTTCTTTTCTGAGTTTTTTTTTTCCTCAACCATCTAAACAGTACCATTAAATAGTCTAAATCTGTCTAAGTAGTACCATTAACGCCGCCGAGTCAGCATAGTACCGTGATCGTTTGTTTGTTTGTTTGTTCTGTTTTGTTTTCCCCTCATCTAATTTCATTCTTATGTCACTTAGGTCACTTTTTACACGTCTGTTTTCTTTCTGCACTCAGCAATATGTTTACGTCACTTACAATGCTACAGTTTACTACACTAACATACAGCGCAGATGCACACACACCAACATACAGCGCACATACACACGCACACATCAATATAAAGGGCACACGCCAACATACAGAACATATGTACACACACACACACATCCTTAGTGAGCACACAACAGTCCATCAGTTAGTTTAAATATGAGCACACTCAGATTTGTCTCATGGAATGTGCACGGGGCTGGTTCGAGGGAAAAGAGACTAAAAATTTTTAATCGGTTAAAAGACTTAAAAGCAGATGTTGTTTTTCTACAGGAGACACATGTGTCCAAAACATCTGTGCTCACTCTTTCCTCTCCACAGTTCCCTCACACGTACTCAGCCGGCTATAACTCCAAACAAAGAGGTGTAGCTATATTGATTAACAAGAAGATAAACTTTAACATTAGCAACAGTACAATAGACCCTGAAGGTAGATTTATAATACTTAATTTATCTATACAGAATACAGATTTATGTATTGCTAGTATATATGGACCAAATGTTGATGACCCCTCCTTCTTTCATGCTTTGTTCACTTCACTCTCAGATCACTCTGACACCACACTTGTAATAGGAGGAGACTTCAACCTGGTACTTAATGCAGATATTGACAGGCTCAGTACAGCAGTGAGTCAGAGGAACTGGCAGTCTGCAGACATTCTTAAACAGTACATGAAGGATTTTGGACTTTGCGATGCTTGGCGTTCACATCACCCTACTTTGAGAGATTATAGTTATTTCTCACCAGTACACAAATCTCATTCCCGCTTAGATTACTTTTTAGTTAGCAGCTCCATAATGATGGATATCACAGACACTCAGATTCACCCTATCACTATTAGCGATCATGCACCGGTGTCTATGTCTCTGACACAGAAAAGAGTCACACCACCAATCAGGAACTGGAGATTTAATACATCATTACTTAAAGAAGAAGATTTTATTAATTATTTCAAAAAGGAATGGTCAGCATACTTAGAATATAATGATATTCCAGGAATATCACCATGTGTTCTTTGGGAAGCAGGAAAGGCAGTAATGCGGGGCAAAATAATATCTTACTGCTCGCATAGGAAAAATAAAGAAAAAGCACTTGTGTTAGAATTAGAACAAAAAATTAAATCTTTAGAAACTGCCTATGCCGCTTCACCACAAGAACATACAATTATCAGCCTGAGGAAACTGAAACTGGAGCTAAATGAAATAATTGATAAAAGGACACAATTTATGTTGCAGAGGCTGCGTTTGGAAAACTTTGAGCATGGAAATAAATCTGGAAAATTCCTGGCCAAGCAATTAAAACTGAATAAAGAAAAAACAGCTATTTTTTCTATTAAAGACTCGACTGGTATTGTTACTCATGACCCACAACAAATAAATAACTCTTTCAGAGACTTCTATGAAGCCTTATATTCACCACAGATTAACCCATCTGATACTGAAATTGAAGAATTTCTTAATAATATAAATCTACCAAAACTAAATGACAGCCAGGCTGCAGCTCTGGATTTACCTCTTTCATTGTCTGAACTTAGTGAAGCCCTACAGCATCTCCCAAATAATAAAGCCCCAGGCCCAGATGGTTTTCCAGCCGAGTTTTATAAAGAATTTTGGTCTGAGCTAGCTCCCATTTTTTTCAGAATGGTAACTCAGATTCAGAATGACCACATCTTATCTCCAACCTTAAACTCTGCTAACATTAGCCTGCTTCTTAAACCAGGCAAAGACCCCACACTCCCATCCAGCTACAGGCCAATCTCTCTCATTAATGTAGATCTTAAAATAATTTGCAAAGCCCTTGCCAAAAGATTAGAAAGTATTACTCCATTTATTGTACATCCAGATCAAACAGGCTTTATCAAGGGTCGGCACTCAGCCAATAATACACGTCGACTGATAAATATAATAGACTATTGTTCTATTAACAAATTAGAGACGACAATCGTGTCTTTAGATGCAGAGAAGGCATTTGATCGGGTAAATTGGAAATTCTTACTAGCAGTTCTGCAAAAATTTGGATTCGGTTCATCCTTTATAAACTGGATCAGAACACTACACAGCTCTCCGAATGCGCGTGTTAGGACAAATGATCTCATTTCACAAAGTTTCAGTCTGCAGAGGGGCACTAGGCAGGGCTGCCCACTCTCTCCCTCTCTTTTTGTAATTTTCATTGAGCCGCTAGCAGCAGCAATCCGTCAAAATGCAAATATTAAAGGGATTCAAACTGAAAATATGGACCATAAACTTAGCCTTTATGCTGATGATGTATTACTTTTCCTTGGGAATTCACAAGGCTCTCTTTTGAAGACTATCACACTGATAGATAAGTTCTCATCTATATCTGATTACTCTATCAATTGGAGTAAATCAACAGTTTTGCCTCTGAATTGTAATTTCCAGAGAACCTCTAGGACCCCACTAAAGTCAGGAAATATTAGATATTTAGGCATAAATTTTTCCGCCAGGCTCTCAGACTTGGTACGATTAAATCATATCCCCTTATTAAAAACAATAGAGGATGATCTCACACGTTGGAACAGTTTACCTATATCACTCATGGGGAGAGTTGCTGCCATTAAAATGATGGTTTTACCAAAAATTAATTATCTATTTTCATTGATCCCTAATAAACCTTCTATTCCTTGGTTCAAGTCACTAGATTCAAACATCTCAAAATTTTTATGGAAAAACAAACCGTCAAGAATAAGCTTAAAAACTTTACAAAAGCCAAAACACAGTGGAGGTCTAGAATTACCAAACTTTTATTACTATTTCTTAAGCAGTAGATTGCAGTATATTTCAAAGTGGATCAAATCCAATTCATTAGACAACCCATGGCTGGATCTAGAACAGGCGTTTTGTGGAAAAATAAAAATCTCAGATTTACCTTTCATTAGTTCCAGTATTAAACATCATAACTGCTATAAAGTCCTTAGTATAAATACCTCTCTGACAGCCTGGTGGGAATTTTTAAAAATAACTAAGTCTTCACTCATCCCCTGTAAACTAACACCCATTTGGAACAATCCAGATATTTGTCAGAAAAAGAAAATGCTGAATTTTCCGTTATGGCGTGATAAGGGTATAAATAACTTAGAACATATTATCCAAGATGGAAATTTTATCACGTTCCAAGAACTTATATCAAAATATAGAATTGGCAACGGTAGATTTCTGGAATATCAACAAGTTAAGTCCGTCCTACAGGGAAGATTTAACCTTAATCAATTGAATCTAGAAATGCCTACTTGGGTAACAGAATTTCTTAACCTCTGTACCCCAAAATTGTTATCAAAATTATATAAATTATTAATAAAAACTGATGATTCAGTTTCCCTCCCAATTACAAAATGGGAGCGTGATCTTTCTGTCAACCTGGATCAAAATTTATGGACAGAAATATGTTTAAATATCTTCAAAATGACTAAAAGACCCCAAATACAACTTGTACAATATAAGATTCTCCATAGAACATACTACACTGGACAAAGGATGTTCCAAATGGGCCTTACACACTCAAACATATGCACCCACTGTACAAGCAATTCAGAGGATAATCATCTACACGCTCTGTGGTCTTGTGTACCAGTTCAGAGATTTTGGCAGAGGATTTGTGAAGATCTATCCACATGGTTTAGCTGTCATATCCCAACTTCCCCCAGACTATGCATCTTAGGTGATGTCAGTGAATTAATTATGGAGTTAAATATATCACACATAGTTCTTACTGCCTTGTGCATCGCTAAGAAGATGATCCTCATGAACTGGAAGACAAAAAATAAACTATGTATTACTCAGTACAGAAATTTATTAGTAGATCATGTTAGTTTAGAGAGAATGTCTGCTTCTTCTAAAAACAAATTGGAGGAATTTGACTCTCTTTGGTTCCCACTGCTCAGCTCCATTACTTAGTGGGGGTGGTGGGCTGCGGGCTCTGCTCCTGATGTGCTTTGTGGGGGGGTGGGGGGGGACTCCGGGGGCCTGGGTAGCTGGTAGCCTCCTGAGGCTGGGGTCCTGGGGCGACCTTCTGGTGATGTCTGTGTGCCTGTCCTGGTTGATGGTGGTGGGGGCTTGGATGGTGCTGCCTTCGGTCCTGGGGTGTGGGCGGGGTGCTTGGGGGGGTGGTGCCGGCCCTCGGTCGGTTGGCTGGTCTTCCCTGTATGGCTTGGGGGCTGGGGTCTGGGGCCCCGGCACTGGGGCCGCGCCGGCTCCCGGTGGGCCCCCCCAGGCGCGGGGGGGGGCCTCTGCTGTCCCGGCCGCGCCGCCGGGTGGGGTGGGTTGGCCTGACGTCGGGATGTCCGGTCTACGCTTTTGGGGCCCTGGGGTGCCTGCATTGTGGGGGGGTGGGGTGGGGGATGGGGCCGCGGTGGGGTGGTTGGGGGGGACTGGGCACTGCATTTCCATGCCCAGGCCAGTATGTCCTGTCGCCTGTTTGTGTCTATTGTTGAGTGAATGGGCATCTAGGAGGAGCGGGCCGCCCTCTGCGGTGGGGGCGAGGGCGCCAACCTCGGGGGCTGCAGTGCTCCGGGATGCTGTCACCGCGGCCCCGGGCTCACCTCCCCCTGCCCTGTGCTGGGGTGTGGGAGGTCGGGGTGCCTATTGAGCCAGCGGACAGCTGGCTCTCTTCTTCCAGGATTTTTCCTGGTCATATGCCCCCCCCCCCCTCCCCCTCCCCATACACAAACACACACACACACACACACAGAATACACATCACTCACAGATGTAGGATGGAGAGGCCACGTGGAGAGCTGCACCACCACTTGCCTCTCCGTTTTAATTGCACTTTAGTCATTATAACTCACAACACATACACACTTACACCCTGATACACATAGGACCTTTGGGGCAGGCATGTTACTCAGAGGTTGATGAGATGGGCCGCTGAGGTGGCCCCACTCGGATCCTCGTCACTGTCTGTCTCCAAATTTTATTTGCACTTTAGACATGGAGGGTTTTGGGGGGGCAGTGTGGGCAAGCGCTGACGACCAACAGTTGGCGCTTGTGGCATAACTGTCCCCTCAATTTTAACTGCACCCTATACACCTCATTCACTCACAAACATTAACACATAGACCTACAAGTTGGGGAGGAGGAGGGGTGGATGGGTCATCTTACACCCCGATTTCTTGCGTCTCGCCCGGGGTAGGGGTCGGGTGGTTCCTTGGGGACCGGGCTGGTGGCGTCCAGGGGTCGCTGTTGGCCCTGGAGTGGTTTCCACTTGCCCCGCCTTCAGAGGGTGGGTAGCTATGGATGAATGTGTGTCTTTCTGTATTTGTCACCGTCTCCGTGAGTATGGGTGGGTGAGTGAATGTGTATGTATGGCATATCTGTGTGTGGGTAAGTATGTATGGGCATGTATGAGTATCTGTGTATAAATGTGTACACGGGTGTCTGGGTGTGTTTGTATGTATGGCTGGACCTGGGTCTGGGCCTTGTGCCTTGCCTCCTGGCCACTCCTTGCTGGTTGCCTCCTCCCCCCTACCCCCCTGGGATGGGGGTGCCTCGGGGTTCCTGGGTGGGGCTGGGTGTTCTGGCGTGGGTACTGGCCTGCCCCCCTTGGGGGTGCGGTGCGGGGCTGCGTTGGCTTCTTCGGCGTGGGGGGGGGCTCTGTGGAGGGTCGGGCGGTCCTTGGGTGCCGTGGGCCCGGGAGCCCTGCCGCCGGCCAGTGCAGGGGGCTGGCCGCTGGGGGGGGGGGCTGGCTTCTCATCGCCTTGGGTTCCCTGGAGCCCTCGCTCCTCGACTGGGGGGGCTCCGTCTGAGACCACCCTCTCCCGTCTGCGGGGGTAGGTGTGCGGTTGTCTTTGGACTGAGTGGCCGGGGGTCGTCCTGGCGCTTGGTGGGCTGCTGGTGGCGGGGGGTTCCGGGGCCTTTCCGTACCTGCCTCTGGCTTCTGATGGGTGGAGCTGCAGCGTTTTGCCCTCATTGGTAAGTACGTTCCATGACACAGACACAAACATGACACAGACACAAACGCCCACTCAATCACAACTCAACAAAATTGTTGGTGTGCGTAACATGCTTTGTTAGTTTTGTTTTTCACACACAAATTTATTTTTGCAAGTATTGATAGTATTTTTTTATATGGTAAAGTGATGAACTATCTGATTAATAGACTTGTGCTCTTTCCCCTTTTTTTTTTTTTGCTCCCTTTCTCTCTCCCTTTTTCTTCTCTTTATTTTCCTCTTCTTCAGCCTGTCAGCTCTGGCTGTTACATAGTATGTGGAAAAATAACTCAGATAAATAAAATAAAGGGTTAAAACATCAACAAGAAGAGCCTATTGAGAACCTATAGAGCTCATCTTGAAATAGCAAATATGTTTGGCACAACAACGCATTCAGATCACAGTTCTGCTTGCAAGATCTACCAGACATGACAGGCTTAAAAAAAGAAAAAAAAAAAAAAAAAAAAAAGAGCGGTTCAGAAGACACCTATGTTTGTAACAGCAAGGGAACAGTTTACCCTGCCCGGGATAGGGTTAACGGGGCCCCACCCGGGAGCCAGGCCTGGGGAGTGAGCTTGAGGGAGAGCGTCTGGTGGCCGGGCATTAGGCCGTGGTGCTCGGCTCAGAATCCACGTTGCTTGAGTTCCAGTGTAAAGTTTCCACAGTCAGTGATGGTTTGGGGTGCCATGTCATCTGCTGGTGTTGGTCCACTGTGTTTTCTGAGGTCCAAGGTCAATGCAGCTTTCTACCAGGAAGTTTTAGAGCACTTCATGCTTCCTGCTGCTGAACAACTTTATGGAGATTCAGACTTAATTTTCCAACAGGACTTGGGACCTGCAGTGCCAAAGCTACCAGTACCTGCTTTAAGGACCATGGTATCCCTGTTCTTAATTGGCCAGTAAACTCACCTGACCTTAACCCCATAGAAAATCTGTGGGCTATTGTGAAGAGGAAGATGTGATACACCAGACCCAACAAGTCAGAAGAGCTGAAGGCCACTATTAGAGCAACCTGGGCTCTCATAACACCTGAGCAGTGCCACAGACTGATCGACTCCATGCCACGCCGCATTGCTGCAGTAATCCAGGCAAAAGGAGCCCCAACTAAGTATTGAGTGCTGTACATAAAAACAAACACAAAACAATCAATGATAAAAGGGCACATTAAAAAAAAAAAATACATAAAAAGACCCTAATCTTTTAGGAGGCAGTCAATTCAATTCAATTTTATTTATATAGCGCCAAATCACAACAAACTGTCGCCTCAAGGCGCTTTGTATTGTGGGTAAAGACCCTACAATAATACAGAGAAAACCCAACAGTCAAAACGACCCCCTATGAGCAAGCACTTGGCGACAGTGGAAAGGAAAAACTCCCTTTTAACAGGAAGAAACCTCCAGCAGAACCAGGCTCAGGGAGGGGCAGTCATCTGCCGTGACCGGTTGGGCTGAGGGGAGAGAAAGACATGCTGTGGAAGAGAGCCAGAGATTAATATCAATTAATGATTAAATGCAGAGTGGAGTATAAACAAAGTAAATAAGGTGAATGAGAAACAGTGCATTATGTGAACCCCCCAGCAGACTAGGCCTATAGCAGCATAACTAAGGGATGGTTCAGGGTCACCTGATCCAGCCCTAACTATAAGCTTTATCATAAAGGAAGGTTTTAAGCCTAATCTTAAAAATAGAGAGGGTGTCTGTCTCCCGAATCCAAGCTGGAAGCTGGTTCCACAGAAGAGGCGCCTGAAAGCTGAAGGCTCTGCCTCCCATTCTACTCTTAAGTATCCTAGGAACCACAAGTAAGCCAGCAGTCTGAGAGCGAAGTGCTCTGTTGGGGTGATATGGTACTATGAGGTCTTTGAGATAAGATGGTGCCTGATTATTCAAGACCTTGTATGTGAGGAGAAGAATTTTAAATTCTATTCTAGATTTAACAGGGAGCCAATGAAGAGAAGCCAATATGGGAGAAATATGCTCTCTCTTTCTAGTCCCTGTCAGTACTCTAGCTGCAGCATTTTGGATCAGCTGAAGGCTTTTCAGAAAGCTTTTAGGACAGCCTGATAATAATGAATTACAATAATCCAGCCTAGAAGTAATAAATGCATGAATGAGCTTTTCAGCATCACTCTGAGAAAGGATGTTTCTAATTTTAGAAATATTGCGCAAATGCAAAAAAGCGGTCCTACATATTTGTTTAATATGTGCATTGAAGGACATATCCTGGTCAAAAATGACTCCAAGATTTCTCACAGTGTTACTGGAGGCCAAGGTAATGCCATCCAGAGTAAGTATCTGGTTAGACACCATGTTTCTAAGATTTGTGGGGCCGAGAACAAGAATTTCAGTTTTATCTGAATTTAGAAGCAGGAAATTAGAGGTCATCCAGGCCTTAATATCTTTAAGACATTCCTGCAGTTTAACTAATTGATGTGTGTCATCTGGCTTCATTGATAGGTAAAGCTGAGTATCATCTGCATAACAATGAAAATTGATGCAGTGCTTTCTAATAATACTGCCTAAGGGAAGCATGTATAATGTAAATAAAATTGGTCCTAGCACAGAACCCTGTGGAACTCCATAATTAACCTTAGTGTGTGAAGAAGACTCCCCATTTACATGAACAAATTGGAGTCTATGAGATAAATATGATTCAAACCACTGCAGTGCAGTACCTTTAATACCTATAGCAAGCTCTAATCTCTGTAATAAAATGTTATGGTCAACAGTATCAAAAGCTGCACTGAGGTCCAACAGGACAAGAACAGAGATGAGTCCACTGTCAGAGGCTCTAAGAAGATTATTTGTAACCTTCACTAATGCTGTTTCTGTACTGTGATGAATTCTGAAACCTGACTGAAACTCTTCAAATAAACCGTTCCTCTGCAGATGATCAGTTAGCTGTTTTACAACTACTCTTTCAAGAATCTTTGAGAGAAAAGGAAGGTTGGAGATTGGCCTATAATTAGCTAAGACAGCTGGGTCAAGTGATGGCTTTTTAAGCAGAGGTTTAATTACAGCCACCTTGAAGGTCTGTGGTACATAGCCAACTAATAAAGACTGATTGATCATTTTTAAGATTGAAGCATTAATAATTGGAAAGACTTCTTTGAACAGTCTAGTAGGAATGGGATCTAATAAACATGTTGCTGGTTTGGAGGAAGTAACTATTGAAGTTAACTCTGAAAGATCAACTGGCGCAAAAGAGTCTAAACAAATACCAGCAGTGCGGAAAGCAGCCGAACATGAAGAATAATCTTTGAGATGGTTATGAATAATTTTTTCTCGAATGTCTAAAATTTTATTTGTAAAGAAATCCATGAAGTCACTACTAGTTAACGTGAAAGGAATACTCGGCTCTACAGAGCTCTGACTCTTTGTCAGCCTGGCTACAGTGCTGAAAAGAAACCTGGGGTTGTTCTTATTTTCTTCAATTAATGATGAATAGTAAGATGTCCTAGCTTTACGGAGGGCTTTTTTATAGAGCAACAAACTCTTTTTCCAGGCTAAATGAGCATCTTCTAATTTAGTGAGACGCCATTCCCTCTCCAGCTTTCGGGTTATCTGCTTTAAGCTGTGCGTTTGTGAATTATACCACGGAGTCAGGCACTTCTGATTTGAAGCTTTCCTTTTCTGAGGAGCCACAGTATCCAAAGTTATACGCAGTGAGGATGTAAAACTATTGACGAGATAATCGACCTCACTGGGTGCAGAGTTTAGGTAGCTGCTCTGCACTGTGTTGGCACATGGCACTGAAGAGCATAACAATGAAGGAATTAGATCCTTAAACTTAGTTACAGCACTTTCAGAAAGACTTCTACTGTAATTAAACTTATTCCCCACTGCTGTGTAATCCATTAAAGTAAATGTAAATGTTACTAAGAAATGATCAGACAGGAGGGGGCTTTCAGGGAATACTGTTAAGTCTTCAGTTTCTATGCCATATGTTAGGACAAGATCCAGAGTATGATTAAAGTGGTGGGTGGGCTCCTTTACATTTTGAGAGAAGCCAATTGAATCTAACAATAGATTAAATGCAGTGTTGAGGCTGTCATTCTCAGCATCTACATGGATGTTAAAATCACCCACTATAATTATTTTATCTGAACTGAGCACTAAATCAGATAAAAAGTCTGAGAAATCAGACAGAAACTCTGAGTAGGGACCAGGTGGACGATAGATAATAACAAATAAAACAGGTTTTTGATTTTCCCAATTAGGATGGACAAGACTAAGAGTCAGGCTTTCAAAAGAATGAAAACTTTGTCTGGGTCTCTGATTAATTAATAAGCTGGAATTGAAGATTGCAGCTAATCCTCCTCCTCGACCTGTGCTTCGAGCATTCTGACAGTTACTGTGACTCGGGGGTGTTGATTCATTTAAACTAACATATTCATCCTGCTGTAACCAGGTTTCTGTAAGGCAGAATAAATCAATACGTTGATCAATTATTAAATCATTTACTAATAGGGACTTGGAAGAGAGAGACCTAATGTTTAACAATCCACATTTAATTGTTTTATTCTTTGGTGCAGTTGATGAAGCTGTATTATTTATTGTTTTTGAATTTTTATGCTTAAATAGTTTTTTGCTGATTTTAGCTTTGGTTTTTGGTGGTCTGGGAGCAGGCACCGACTCTATGGGGATGGGGTTTTGGGGGGATGGCAGGAGGAGAGAAGCTGCAGAGAGGCGTGTAAGACTGCAACTCTGCTTCCTGGTCTCAACCCTGGGTAGTCAGGTTTTAGGAGGGTTAATAAATTTGGCCAGATTTCTAGAAATGAGATGAGAGCTGCTCCATCCAAAGTGGGATGGATGCCGTCTCTCCTAACAAGACCAGGTTTTCCCCAGAAACTTTGCCAATTATCTATGAAGCCCACGTCGTTTTTTGGACACCACTCAGACAGCCAGCGATTCAAGGAGAACATGCGGCTAAACATGTCGCTCCTGGTCTGATTGGGGAGGGGCCCAGAGAAAACTACAGAGTCCGACATCGTTTTTGCAAAGTTACACACCGAGTCAATATTAATTTTAGTGACCTCCGATTGGCGTAACCGGGTGTCATTACTGCCGACGTGAATAACGATCTTACCAAATCTACGATTAGCCTTAGCCAGCAGTTTCAAATTTCCATGAATGTCGCCTGCTCTGGCCCCTGGAAGACATTTGACTATGGTCGCCGGTGTCTCTAGCTTCACGTTTCTCAAAACAGAGTCACCAATAACCAGAGTTTGTTCCTCGGCGGGTGTGTCGCCGAGTGGAGAAAAACGGTTAGAGACGTGAACAGGTTGGTGGTGTACCCGGGGCTTCTGCTTAGGACTACGCTTCCTCCTCACCGTCACCCAGCTGGCCTGTTTTCCCTGCTGCTTGGGATCTGCTGGGGGGGAGCTAACGGCGGCTAAGCTACCATGGTCCGCACCCGCTACAGGGGCCTGGCTAGATGTAGGATCTTCCAGGGTGCGGAGCCGAGTCTCCAGTTCAAAAGCCTGGCCTCCAGAGCTACAAACAGACTACATTTATTACAAGTACCGTTACTGCTAAAGGAGGCCGAGGAGTAACTAAACATGTGACACCCAGAGCAGGAAAGTGCAGGAGAGACAGGAGAAGAAGCCATGCTGGTAGTGAGTCGGCTAAGGGCTAAGCTACTAGCTGAGCTAAGCTAGCGAATTTCTAAAAACAAATAAAGTGAGTAATGTGAATACAGGTGATTCAGCAAAGAGTATGCTATTTAAAGTAGGTGAAGATTACACTAAAATATGTTATTATCCAGATAAATCTAGTTATACAGATATAACAGCTAACAGACAGCAAAACACTGTGCTCCGAAACAGGAACAGGAAGTGATACAATACCGCAGTGAGAGCCAACACCAAGTGACAGCGCCACCAAATGACTCCTAAACTGCCTGAAACACCTCACGGCTCACAAAGCACGACAAATGTCATGACAATGTCATACCAATGTTTCCAATATACAGATGTACATCTTACTGCACCATATTTAATGTTAGTCAACAGTATGATAATTCTATTATTGGACTTATTTAGTAGGCAAATAAAGTCATACATAAGATTCCTTAAAACAGCCATCAAAGAGCTGACACGAACAGTACACGTTTTGATGGATTGAATTTAATATCATGTAGTTCACTGTATACCGAACACACATTAAGCAGCTTCTGAAGACCAGCTGAAATTGGACTAAAAACCATTACATCGTCAGCATACATCAAGTGGTTTACAGCTGTATCTCCAACTATACACCCATAGATAAAGAAACGAAAACAGCTCATTCATACTGGTGAATGAATGAAACATAATGACTAACAGGGCTGGTCACTTCATTTGGTCTCTTCAAGCTAAACTAAAAAAAAATGACCCATATCTTAAAGTGCTGACAGAATGACTTATGAGGGTGATGATACTCTCTCCTGGCAGGCACTTGCTTTTGCACAAGAAATGTGTCACAAATACAAAAAATTGAATGGAGAGAGTAAGGCAATGCTGTGTCACTTCACTGAGTTTTGCAGGCATTTATTTATCCAAAACTCTCTTAAAGTCCCATCACAACATTAGGTTGAGCTCTGGACTTTGGGCCATTGCGGCACCTTGAAACTTTTCTTTTTGTGCTTGGGATCATTGCATGACCCAGCTTGGGCCAAGCTTTAGCAGTCAGATTATCTCCTCTGATTTGACTCTAAAATACTTTGGTATACAGAGGACTTTATGGTTGACTCAATGACTGCAAGGTGCCCAGCCCCAGTGGCTGCAAAACAAGTCCAAACCAGCACTGTGTTTGATAGTTGGTATGAGGTATTTGTGTTAATATACTGTGTTTGACATTCAATGAATGTGGTGCTGTGCATTATGGCCGGACATTTGCACTTTGGTCTCGTCTGTCCAAAAGACATTGTACCAGACATCTTGTGGTTTCTTCAGATGCAACTTGGCAAACCTTCCAAATACGCCATAATTGTTCAGTCTTTTCTGACTGTATTAGCTTGAATGTTAACATGCTAACTGAGGTCTGTGGAGTCTGAAAAGTAGCTGAGCATTGCACGGTCTGACCTTGTGATCATTTGCTTGGACGTGCACACCTGGAGCGACTGGTAGCTGTCTTTAATGTTTTTCACTTCTCACTGTAGAAAGATGGCCTTCAAATTGCTAGGAAATTGCCTTATAGCCCTTTCAAGATTGATGGGCAGCAACAATTGCTTCTCTAAGATCACTGGCAATATCTTCCTTCTTTGGCATTGTGATAACATACACTTGATTGCTCCATACCAACAAATTGCTAAAACGTCTGCTTTTATAGAGATGCTCATACTCGCTGATGATTAGCAGCACCTGGCTGCTACTTATCCTCTTATTTACTCAGTTTTTCTGCTTCTACATTTAGGCTTTGTTTTTGTTAAATAATGACAATATAAAGCCTGAAAGAGGGTGTAGTTTCTTTTTCACATGTTCATCAGCTTGTTATCATTGTGGATAATTCAAAGTCGATGAGCTGAAGACAAAGAAAAAAACCACTGAATGTAAGACGGGATTTAATTTAACCTAAGTATGTTCATCCAGGTGTTCTCCAATAATGGTATAACATTTGAACAAATGTTCAGAGGTGTTTTCTTCATCAGACGGCGGTGTGCTCATCCCTGCTCTCTGACAAGGTCTCAGCAGGGGACGTGTTGGAGGTAGATGAGGAGGAAGGCAGAGCAGTGGAGGGTGATGGAGGAGAGGAGGTGGACGTTATGATTAGGGTTTAATATTTTTCCCCGAAAATGACAAGAATCAAATCCTGGGAAATGGCTCGTCATTTCGGGAAAAAGTTTTTAATTTTTTTATTTTAATTAGGCCTTCTGTAGCCTGTGTTGGGCTTAACCTATACCTATATATATATATATATATATATATATATATATATATATATATATATATATATATATATATATAATAAAAAAACTTTCATCCATCCATTCATTTATTCTTTTCCACTTATCCTTTTGGTTTGACTTGGTTTACTTATGTTAAAGTAAATTTCTGTAGTATTCATGACAAACTCTTTGGCAATCATTCTGGGCAGGGCATGTTCACGTATGCTGTCACAAGCATGTTCCAGTGCCGTGATGCATGGACATGTCACTTTAAACCCTGGGCCCCTGCGCATGTGTGAGAAATTAACGGAAGCAAATCTCCAAATTTTACATAAACTTTTATGAATAAGGGGAAGTAACTGAAAGCCATGGCAAGCACAGTCACACTCTAAAGACTTGGTAGATTTAGGAGAAATACTGTAAAATGAGGACATGACGACATCATTAAACTTGTACGTAACATTAAACTTCATGTAAAATAAAATTTCAAAATCTCAAACCCATTCATTGATCAAAACCCCATCATTAGACTAGTGGAGTCTAAAGCCAAGCTGACCCCTTTGGATCAGAAGGGTGACCCTGTGAAAGCGGAGGTGTGTGGAGCAGTGTTCTCGGCTAAAGAGGTATTTTGAGACACACAGCAAAATCAAAGTTGAAAAGTGGTTTCATTTTGTTGACAGCCAGACCGTCCTTGGAGCAATCCAGCGAGAAAGTTATGGCTATCAAACTTTCTTTGCAAATCGCATTGGAGAAATTCAGAGCAACCCTCAAGTCTAAGACTGGTGGTGGGTCCCTGGTCCGTAAAATATTGCAGACCTAATCACAAGAGGAGGTGGCCCCAAAGACCTGGATAAAGCTTCAGAATGGCAAACTGGTCCACGCTTCCTGACTTTACCTGTGAACGAGTGGCCAATTAAGACCAGGGAAGCCATCAACAAACTGCAGAAGAAGGCCTTTGTTGCAGTATTAACGAGGGCCCAGGGAAATAAGTCAAAACCAGCGGAGGACTGTAACCAGACCAAAGATCAGAAGCAAAGACCGCCCGTAGGATCGGTGGCAAAGAGCCTTGTGGATATCAAGCGGTTCAGCAGCTTAACTAGGCTCATTAAGACCATTGCCTGGACTTGGAGGGCATCTAAAAGGTTTCTTGGACCAGGCCGGACCCTGAAAAGACCAAAGTGGGAGGCAGTCCCTTCTACCGGGATCATTTCCATCAGGGAAAGAGACGATGCTATGCGTGATCTGGTTCTTGCTGCTCAGGAGGGTACAAATTTCCCCAGTACTACAACGGACTGTCTTGTAGTCTAGAAAGAGCAGGACTCTGGGCTTCTTGTTTGTGGTGGAAGAGTGCAGAGTTTTAAAGAAGATCATGCTGCTGTCCCTCTTTTACCTGGTGACTCATGGGTGTCCACTTTGTTAGCACGGGAGTCTCATTGTGAGGGTCATGATGGAGTGGCTGGAACCCTACTGAAGATGAGGAGAAAGGCTTGGGTTGTACAAGGAAGGAGAGTAGCCCAGAAGGTCGTTGAGGGATGCCTTGTCTGCAGGAAGGCTAGAGCAATGAAATGTCAGCAAGTGATGGGTGACCTACCACCAGAGAGGACTGAACCTGCGGCACCGTTTGAGTACACAGCAGTGGACCTGTTTGGACCTTATCAGGTCAAGGATGATATCCAGAAAAGAGTTACTCTGAAGGTCTGGGGCATTGTCTTTAGTTGTATGGTTAGCAGAGCTATCCATACTGAACTGGCAAACTCTGTGTCTACTGAGGCATTCCTGATGGCATACCAAAGGTTTACATCAATCCGAGGGCATCCGAGGAAGGTGTGGTCAGACCCAGGCACGAATTTCATTGGTGCAAAACCAGTCCTGGATGAACTCTATAGATTCCTGGAAGGCCAGAATAAAGGTGCTCTTGAGGAGACTGCTGTGAAGAATGGGACTGAGTGGGCGTGGAAGATCCATCCAGCTGACTCTCCTCATAGGAATGGCGCTACTGAAGCTGCTGTGCGAATCGTGAAAAGAGCACTCCTGAGCCTTGGGAAGGAGTCTGATCTGAGTTACAGTGAGTTTCATACAGCTCTTTACTTGGCAGCTAACCTCACAAATGAACATCCAATCAATGCCAGGATGCAGAGCCGGGAAGACTGTGTCCAGTACGCAACACCAAATTTCCTCCTGCTTGGAAGAGCTTCTCAAAATGGGGATATCAAAGCCTTTGATTTTACCACCTACCCTTACAAGAGTTCTGGAACAGCTGGAGTCAACTGGCTGGTCGCAGTCTCTTTGTAAGAAGCAAGTGGCATACCAGAGAAAGAAATGTTGCTGCTGGAGACATCGTGTGGCTGTGTGACCAAAATGCTATGAGGAGATCAGTTCAGACTTGGCAGAGTGGTCAGCCCAAATCCAGACAGCAGAGGAACTGTCTGAGATGTGCATGTCAAAGTGTACTCAAGCTGCAGTGTTCCTGTACTAAGAAGTGGCAACATAAAGACTTTGAGACCTCATCGGCAAAATGAGATGCAAACCACCGTCCTTCATAGAGCTGAAGAGCAATAGGCACTCAGATTAAATGGACATTTACATGGTTGACTTTGAAGTGAGCTTCCCAGTATGTCCACTGGAAAGATCGAGTGGGAGGTGTCAAGTCAAACCTGATTTTTTTAAACTTCTGTTTCAGGGAAAAGGGTAATAGGTGAATAAAAGAAAAAATATATAATAAAGGAAAACTAAAATAAAAATGATAAGGTCAAATGTAAATAAATAATAGTGGACAGGGAAAACTGAATCGATGTCACGTGGCTCGCAGCTGAGCCTCATGTGTAATATTACAGCTGACTCTATTTTAGTGCACAAGGTCACATGACCCGCCCTGTGCCGTTCAAACAAATTCACATGGAAGCTAAACAGAATGAGAGTGGAGTACGCCGGAGGATTTGTGCAAACAATACATCTAAACACTGGAGAGGCAGCCGTTTTTTCACCTAATGTGCTGCACTACGAAGGTGACTGCATGTTACCCCTTGTAAATTCCAAATAAAAGAAAGGAAAACAAAAAGGAGCATATTCAGTGTGAAGTAATTCAGAGTGAAACCCCGTTATCCTAAACTCCAGAAGATGTATTCCTTTTTTCAAGTTGGGGAAAGTTGCACAAAAATTTGAGACAACTTGACATCCATACTGCAGTTTTTCCCTGTGTGAAACAAAGTTCTCTTTTCTTCACTTACTGATCAGTTGGGTGATGAAGGACCTCCAGCTGTTTCCCAGTAAAGGTTTAATGGGGCTTACAGGGAGAAAACTTTCTTCCGCTCCATCTGAGCTCACCGGCTCCGCCTCTTTGCACTTGTGCAGACTGACTGCACGTAAATCAGCTGATTGCTGCTGTTGCGTCATCAGTGTTTATGTTGAAAAACTGGGGGCTGCGTGAGCGTAATCTTGTAATGCTTTATATTCACAAGCATTCCCCTAAATACGTTTCTACTGCAGGTCTATATTTAGTCACTAATCAGGGATTAAAGTATCAAAAATATTTTGACGAGGAAGGGGTCCTTCCAGTACCGGACAATCAGTAGCTTGCTAGCAGTATGTCCGGGAGTTGAAGTAGAGTAAAAAAAAAAAACAGCTGAAATTCTCAGCACACACGAACACACAGAGAGCGGTGGAGGTGTGGTAAAACATGTCAGCGATGATCGCTCAGTGTCAAAGGGAATCTGTCGCAGCGACGGAGAACTGAGGGGGTTGTTTCCTGATCCCCACTCCATTCTGGTAGATGGGGGTAATGCAGCTTGAAGCTGGTTTGCTCAACTGCAAACCCACAAGAAAAAGACGATGACTGAGAACTGTAATACAGCTAATGTGGGTTGGATCGGATCAGATTGCATTTTTTATTTCTGATCCAGTAATTTAGGCCAGGATCGGACCGATATGATACTGAATATAGGATTGGTGCATCCCTAATTGCTATCATTTCCTGCTTGTAGATATCTTCATACTTACGGAATGAGTCATGATGTCTGCAGCCCTCCCAGCGAAGACCCGCTGAAATAACAACTTTGCTAGAAAACAAAACCGCATTCAGATTTGATTGGAGAAAAACTGGTTGAAAGTGTGGCCGGGTGAGGCTTTAGTTTGGTGGTCATTGCCTTCCGGTGGCTCGCATTCCATTTCCGCCTGTTGCGACACACCTGTGGCTGATTATGGAGCAGTGTCACGGTAGCATAAGAGGGCTGGGTTTCAGCGTTGCAGCAGTCCTCTTTTTCCTCTGCCATTCTGGGTGTTCAGCAGCAACTGTAGCTGCATTGGAGTTTAAGCAATTCACTGCTGTTGGCGGGGTGGGCCGCTATAAGTCTAGCAGTTGCTTATCTATTGCTACTTTCCCACCGCAGAGGAACGGTTCGCGTGCCAGTGCCCGTGCTGTTCCCAATGAACCGGCGAAACGCTTAAGAACGGGCCCACGTTCCCACCGCGTTTCTGTGAACTGCTCCTTTAGGTATGACTGTGGGCGGGTCCTCGTCTGGACATGGAAGCCGAAGCGCACAAACGTGGGAGAACACGCTCCCCTTTCTTGTGCTGCAAATACATTTTACGGTCCAAACCAAATTACTGCAGCATCTGTGTGCAGCAAAGAGGTAAACACAGACAGCGATTAGAGCAAGACGACAAGTAGGCACTTTGTGTCCTTTTATCTGTGATATGAACTGTTACAATGCAGGAAGTTCAGCCTTAGAGCCCAACCTAATTCACAGCCGTGAAAATCTCTTCACTTTTCTCATGTAATACACTTGTAATATGGTAGAAAACTTGATGTTGAGACGGCAGAGTCATGCCCTTCTGCTGCTTTCGTCACACGTTCCTGGTTCGAGACCAGCTAGCTTGTGGGGCCGGAATTGAACCCGTTTTTCGGCCGAGCACCGAGTGTTTCGGCGGTGGAAAACCTGCCTAACGGTTCAAATTACAGCATGGGTGAAAGAGGCCTATGTTTGTTTTTTTTAGCACATTAGGCTAACTGTGGCACTTCGGCGCCACTAGCGACCAAGTTGAGAGCGTGCCCATGGCTATTCCATCACAGTGAGTGCGTTTAATGGTGTTGTGCCTTCTCTCTCCCTAACCACCATAGATTATACTAAACTCATCCTCCGTGTCACAACATCTACAGCGATTAAAGGTAGTCCTTGATTGCTTACGGCAGGAGGGATTGAAAGTCAAGTTAGAGAAGTGTGCCTTTTTCCAACAAGAGGTTAAATACCTAGGACACCGGATCTCCCGTAGTGATGTTGCTACTGACCCTGCTAAAACCGAGGCTGTGGCCACTTGGCCACGGCCAACGAATGTCTAAACATTGCGCTCATTTCTGGGGTTCACCAGCTATTATCAGTGCTTTGTGGAAGGGTTCGCCACGTTGGCTGCTCCCTTACATAAAGTGGTAGCCACCCTGCATGGTACTAAGACCAGGAGGAGCTCAGGACAGGCCCTGAGTGAGGTTTGGACTCCGCAGTGGGAAGCAAGCTTTGAGGCACTGAAAGCCCGGTTGGTATTGGCCCCTGGGTTGGCGTATGCTGATTTTACGCACCCCTTTATCCTAGAGGTTGATGCGAGTTACAGCGGCCTTGGCACCGTTCTCTCCCAGGAGACCGAGAGTGGGGTCAGACCAGTGGCCTATGCCAGCCGAGGGCTGCTGCCTGCCAAGCGTAATATGACCAACTACAGCTCGATGAAGCTTGAGTTTTTGGCACTGAAATGGGCCATGACTGAGAAGTTCAGGGAATATTTGTTAGGACATAAATGCGTAGTGGTTACGGACAGCAGTCCCCTGAGCTATTTCCAGTCGGCTAAGCTGGGCGCCACTGAACAGCGGTAGGCAGCACAGCTAGCAGCATTTGATTTCGAGATCAGGTATCGGTCAGGTCGTAGCAACAAGAATGTGGATGCCCTCTCCCGACAGTGTGCATCGGCAAATGATCTGGTGGAGTGCATACTCCCGGGATCAATAGTCCCTACCTCTGTCCAGCAGGTTCAGGTTGGGGTTGTAGGACCTCCGGTAAACCAGGTGGCCGTATCCAAATTCCCTTTTCGCTCTCTTTTGCAAGACTTCTTAGTCTTCTGGAAAAGGCAGGCTCCACCTTCTGTGGATGACAAGCACCGGGTTTCCAATTCGGTGGCTGTGTTGTTGCACCAGAAGGATGGAGTGCTTTACCGTCCCGTACCGTACCGTACCGAAGATCCCTCTTCTTTGGCCTGGTGCATTTTGAACTTGTGAACCTTTTAATATTTATAGTAATTTATTTATTATTCTGGAGGAATCTTTTCCTCCAGTGGCATTGTCAGAAATTTTAGAGCTCTTGCGAGTGTAACATATTGCCACTGTGCTACAAAAGGAACCTCTGCACCCACTGTGCTGCAGCTATGATGGTCTAAAGGCTGCACACAGGATGCCTATCATGCAGCGCACCATGAGACTCACTGAAAACAAAAACGTGCAAAAAAAGAAAAGAAAAATCTCCAAAACTACTGCTCAATTTAGATGTAAAAGGGACACCTTTTAAATGCTCTAAGCAAAGCAGAAATCAGCATCCTGTTATCAATTTAATCTATTTTAATCTATTTTCTCTCTGTTTTTTCTGTAGAGAAGTGAGAGCGCTGTTACCTGCAGCGGCATGGAAGCACAGATACACTGAGAGCAGGAGGAGAGTGATGGAGAGGATCTTCACAGACATTTTCACCGCTGGTCTGGCTCACTGACCAAGTTACAACTAACAAAGTGATGAATGTTTGGATATTTATTAGCAAGCAAAAGGAACATCTGCAGAGACCACTAATGATGTACTTCTGTAGGGCGGTGTGCTTGTGGCACATCACACCTCCACCCTTCTGAGCTTTGAGCCACCAATCGAATGTCTTTCCGAGAAACAGCTTCACACAAACACAAGTATGTGTACAGACACTTTAATACCACCTCTTTGTGAATTGTCATGAGTGAGCCCAGATGATCTTTGGTTTTCCAGTTTGACTGACTTTTTTCCTCTTGCAGTTAAAGTTAAAAAAAGAAAAAGAAAAGACCATTTGCATAACTGAGTTTTTGGCAGCTTATGGAGAAATATTTATACAACAAATACTAAACTTGAGCTTGAACTTAAACCATTAAATTGAATTGCATGACAGATTCTTGGTTACACTCTTGGTAAGCACAAAGTGCTTTAAAACCTCTTGGTAGATGGCTGCATTACCTTGGACCTCAGAAAACACAGTAAACCAACACCAGCAGATGACATGACACCCCACTGACTATGGAAACTTTAGACTGGACCTCAAGCAATGTGGATTCTGTGCCTCTCCTCTCTTCCTCCAGACTCTGGGACCTCGATTTCCAAAGGAAATGCAAAATTTACTTTGATCAGAGAACATAACTTTGGAGCATTCAGCAGCAGTCCAGTCCTTTTTGTCTTTAGCCCAGGCGAGACGCTTCTGATGCTGTCTCTTGTTCAAGAGTGGCTTGACACAAGGACTGCGACAGCTGAAACCCATGTCTGCATACGTCCGTGCGTGGTGGTTCTTGAAGCAGTGACTCTAGCTGCAGTCCACTCTGTGAATCTCCCCACATTTTTGAATGGCTTTTGTTTCACAATCCTCTCCAGGGTGTGGTTATCCCTATTGCTTTATTTTATTTTATTATAATTTTTTTTTTTGCATCTTGGCCACAGCGACTTTTATGAGCAGTGGAGAGAGACAGGAAATGGGGGAAAGATACAGGGGAGGACAAGCGGGCAAGGTGGCAACGGGCCGGGACCTCAAGCCGCGCCATCCGCACCGCAACGCGGCATATGTATGTGGTCGCCGACTTCACCACTAAGCTACCCAGGCACCCTGGTTATCCCTATTGCTTCTACACTTTTTTCTACCACATCTTTTCATTCCAGACTTTCGGACAGCATCAAAGCGATTCTGGTAAACTGTCAGGCGACTCAGGAGGGGAAAGCAGTGCTCCACTCACACGGTTTATAGTGCGGGTGGGGTGCTGCTGACTTCAACTGAGGCTATAGTCAGACGGTGGAAGGAATACTTCGAGGACCTCCTGAATCCCACTGACACGCCTTCTGTAGTGGAAGCAGAGTCTGGGGACGAGGGAGATGACTTGACCATCACTGGGAGTGAGGTCACTGAGGTAGTTAAACAACTCCTTGGTGGCAGGGCCCCTGGGGTGGACAAGATTCACCCTGAGTTCCTGAAGGCTCTGGATGTTGTAGGGCTGTCTTGGTTGACACGCCTCTGCAACATCGCGTGGAGATCTGGGGCAGTGCCATTGGACTGGAAGACCAGGGTGGTGGTCCCCATTTATAAGAAGGGAGACCGGAGGGTGCGCTCCAACTTTCGGGGGATCACACTCCTCAGCCTCCCTGGTAAGGTCTATGCCAGGGTGCTGGAAAGGAGGGTCCGTCCGTTAGTCTAACCTCGGATCCAGGAGGAACAATGCGGTTTTCGACCTGGTCGCGGAACGCTGGACCAGCTCTTTATCCTCTCAAGGATATTCGAGTGTGCGTGGGAGTTTGCCCAACCAGTCTACATGTGCTTTGTGAACTTGGAGAAGGCATTCAACCGCATCCCTCGGGGTGTCCTTTGGGAGGTCCTGCGGGAGTATGGGGTGTCTGGCCCTTTGTTGCGGGCCATTCAGTCTTTGTACAACCGCAGTGAGAGCTTGGTCCGTATAGCCGGTAATAAGTCAGATTTGTTTCCTGTGGGTGTTGGACTCCGTCAGGGCTGCCCTTTGTCACCGATTCTGTTCATAATTTTTATGGACAGAATTTCTAGGCATAGCCAGGTGGCGGAAGGCTTCTTCCTCGGTGGCCTCAGAGTCTCATCTCTGCTTTTTGCGGATGATGCGGTTCTGTTGGCTTCATCAGGGGGTGGCCTCCAGCTCGCAGTGGAACGGTTCGGAACCGAGTGTGAAGCGGCCGGTATGAGAATCAGCACCTCTAAGTCTGAGGCCATGGTCCTCAGCCGGAAAAAGGTGGAGTGCTCTCTCCGGCTCAGGAACGAGTTCTTACCCCATGTGGAGGAGTTCAAGTATCTCAGGGTCTTGTTCACGAGTGATGGGAGAAGGGAGCGGGAGATCGACAGATGGATCGGGGCTGCCTCTGCAGTGATGCGGACGCTGCACCGGTCTGTCGTGGTGAAGAGGGAGCTTAGTGTAAAAGCGAAGCTCTCGATTTACTGTTTGATCTTCGTTCCTACCCTCACTTATGGTCACGAGCTTTGGGTAGTGACCGAAAGAATAATATCACAAATACAAGCAGCAGAAATTAGCTTCCTTTGAAGGGTGGCTGGCCTCTCCCTTAGAGATAAGGTGAGGAGTGCGGCCATCCGGGAGGGGCTCAGAGTAGAGCCGCTGCTCCTCCACATCGAAAGGAGCCAGTTGAGGTGGCTCGGGCATCTGATTAGGATGTTGTCTTTAGGACAGCTGTCAAGTCAGCAGGATTCCCCATGATTGTGTAGCCTACTGAGAAACCATTTAAAGGCCTTTGCAGGTGTTTTGATTAGAGTGTGGCACCAGGTGTCTTCAATATTGAACCTTTTCACAATATTCGAATTTTCTGAGATACTGAATTTAGGGTTTTCATTAGTTGTCAGTTATAATCATCAAAATTAAAAGAAATAAACATTTGAAATATATCAGTCTGTGTGTAGTGAATGAATATAATATACAAGGTTCACTTTTTGAATGGAATTACTGAAATAAATCAACTTTTTCATGATATTCTAATTTTATGACCAGTGAGTAGTGAGAGTAAGTAAGTAAGTAAATTTTATTCATATAGTGCTTTACAAGAACAGAGGTTACAAAGTGCTTTACAGTACAGAATAAAATGTAACTTTAAAAATGGTATAAATAGTTAAAATTAAATAAAAACTAGCCTGCACATGTGGGTCTTCAATTTCTTTTTAAAGGTATCAGAGTCCACAGATCTTAAATCTAGTGGAAGTGAGCTCCACAACTTGGGGGCCACAACCTCAAAAGCACAGTCACCTTTTGTCTTTAATCTGGATCTAGGTACAGCCAAGAAACATTGATCAGCAGACCTAAGAGATCTAGATGGTTGGTAAAGTTATAGTAGCTCAGTGATATATGGAGGCATCTGACCATGGAGGGCTCTAAAAGTGATCACTAAAACTTTAAAAAGAATCCTAAATTTTATGGGGAGCAAGTGTAAAGCAGCCAGAACTGGTGTCACATGGGACCTTGTAGGGGACCTGTTAAGAAGCCTCGCAGCACCATTCTGGATTATTTGTAAGCGATCCGGAGATGATTTGTTTAAGGAGAGGAGTTACAATAGTCAAGGCGAGATGAAATAAATGCATGTATGACCATTTCCATTTCACTTTGAGACACGACATGTTTAAGACCAGCAATGCTGCACAGATGATAAAAGCAAGTTTGCACAAGACAGCTAACATGCTTCTCCAAGCTGAACGCCTGATCAAAAGTAACACCCAGATTTCTCACAGTGGGGCAAACAGAAGATGAAAGGGGTCCAAGATTTTGGATTACTGTGGGAACAAAGTGGACAGGGGCACAGATCAGGACTTCAGTTTGTTGTGTATTAAGAGATAGATAATTTGCTGCCATCCAGTTCTTTATAACACGAATGCAGTTTTGAAGAACAGATAATTTGGCTACATTCTGTGGTTTAAAAGACATGTACAACTGAACCTTGGGGCACACCACAAGATAGGGTAGCAGTGGAGGACATAAAATTAGTAGAAGCAAGGAAAAAGCCCCTCTGAGAGAGGTAAGAAGAAAACCAGTCAAGCGCTAACCCAGAGATACCCACACAAGTTTTAAGTCTGTCAATCAGGATACCATGATTGATAGTATCGAAGGCAGCTGAGAGATTCAGAAGTACAAGAACTGAATATTCACCCGCATCTCTACTCATTAAAATATCATTCAAAACTTTAAGGAGAGCGCTTTAAGTAGAGTGCATCTGGCGAAACCCAGACTGAAATTTATCTAAGATGTTATGAGCAGTTAAAACTTCTGTTAGCTGCTTGGCCACCACTTTTTTCTAAAATTTTGGAGATAAAAGGCAGTTTTGAAATTGGCCTACAATTCTGAAGGAGGGAAGGGTCGGTGTTGGGCTTTTTTAAAAGAGGGTGAATAATAGCCTGTTTAAAATATGCCGCGACACAGCCAGAAGTTAAAGAATTGTTAATTATCTTGAGAACACATGATCCAATGGTGGGAAACACCTCTTTGAACATTGAACCTGGTAAAATGTCAAGTGCAAAGGAGGATGGTTTCATTTTATCAACCAAACTAATGAGAGCATTAAGAGATATCGGTTCAAACTTCTCTAAGACAGAGGGCCGGTTTAGGGATGAGGCTGGAGGGGAAGGGAGAGGGATGATGTTTGCTCCTATATGACAGATCTTTTTAACAAAGAAAGAAAGAATGTTTTCACACTCTTCATTTGAGTAAATGGTTGAAGAAGAAGAAACAGGTGTGACAATATTTCTGATTGTGTCAAATAAAACTTTAGGATTCCCTTGGCTGTTGTGGATTAAATTTGAAAAATATCTAGCCCTTGCATCTTTCACCATATTATTAAAAGACTGCAAGAGCTAGCTTAAAAAACAAAGATGAACCTGGAGCCTTGTGGATTTCCACAGATGTTCCACTTTCCGACAGCTTCTCTTGAAACAGCGAATACTGTCGTTCACCCAGGGTAAGGATTTAGCAGAGGAAGCATTTCTAGTTTTAAAGGGGGCCACTTTAATGATAGCAGATAAACAGCTATCATTAAAATAATGCACCATACAATTCACATCTTTGTTAGAAAAAGAAAAATCCTTGATGCCGAAAAGAGCAGAAAATGTATCTGCAGAGAGATGATTAAAAATACAAGAAGAAATTCTGTGATGACTAGTACCAGGATTTGAATCAGAAAATAAATTAAAAAATATACACGTGATCAGAAATCAAAATGTCCTGAGAGTGAAAAGAGTCAGTGTTCAGGCCCAGAGTAAAAACAAGATCTAAAACATGTCCCTTGTTGTGGGTGGGGCTCGACATATGCTGAGTAAAATTAAAAGATTCCATCAAACTGATAAATTTTGCTGCAGATTTATCTGTAGCATCAACAATGTGGAAGTTAAAGTCACCCACAGTAAGAAGTTGTCACCATTTGAATGTCAAAGTCAGGAACTCAGTGGATTCTTTGAAAAAGAAGGAGCATGATCCAGGTGGACGGTAAAATGGATGAGTTCTTCCGACTTTGATGATCTGGAGCTCAAATTAAGAAAAGGTTTCTGTGCTCATATGTCGGCAAATGAAACTGCTCTTAAAAACTGCAGCAAGGCCTCCACCTCATCCGGAGCAACGAGGTGCGCTGAGAAATGAATAATCCTTAGGACACAGTTCAATGAGAGGAGCGGGATCCAGTTCCATCTGCCAGGTTTCAGTCACGAACAAGAAATCCAGGTCTTTGGACTGAATCAGATCATTCAGGATGAAAGTTTTGTTTGAGATGGAGTGAGCATTTATCAATGCCATCCTAAGAGAGACCAGGGCTGAGTTCATGGAGAAGGTAATGGTAGCAAGGTACGCAGAACCCGCGGAGAATATCCACTGCATACAACAATTTTACTCAGGAGTAAGGAGCAGGTGGAAGAGAGCCTGAAGAGGTGGAGACATGCTCTGGTAAGAAGAGGAATTAAAGTCAGTAGAAGCAAGACAGAATGCATGTGATTGCCTGAGAGGTGGAAAGGTGAACATGCAAGAAGTAGAGATAGTGAAGGTGGATAAGTTTAAATGCCTCGAGTGTGATCCAGACTGTCAGGGGTGATTTGTGACAGAAAGATAGCAGCAAAAGAGAAATGCAAGACTTACAAGATGGCAGTGAGACCTGTTCTGATGTATGGTAGCACTAACAAAAAGACAGGAGGTGGATCTGCAGATGTTCAGATTTTCACTTGGAGTAACCAGGATGGACAGGATTAGAAATGAGAGACAGCTCAGGTTGACAGGTTGAGAGTTTGTGCAGAGGAGGGATAGTGGATATTTTGGACACAGGATTTTGAAGAAAGAGCTGCCAGGCAGGAAGAAAAGAGGAAGATTACAGAGACGATTCGTGGATCGTGAAGGAGGATTGTAGTAATAGGGTGAGATGGAGGATGATCAGCTGGTGACCCCTAAAGGAAGATGCCGAAAGAAGAAGAAGACCAAGGTTTTCTTCACAAAGGTCTCTTATTTGTTATTTCTTATGAGTTTATAAAGCCTATGGGGACTCTGATTAGATAACAGGTTTTATGGGTGTTAAAGTCTGCCAGTACTTTTGAATTTAAAAAACACTAGGAAAAAAGAGATGATTACATGTTACAGCACACATACGCCATCCCCACAGCACACAAAAGCAGTCAGTCCTGGTGGCAGGTCTGCGTTTATCACAGCTTTGCCGCCATCAAGTGGAGAAAGGAAAACCTCGAGGACTCTACCAGCTCTCTTTATTGTCTCTGGTGCAGCTATGAATCTGTGGCAAAGACTCCTGATTCACTTTAATTCAGTCGGTCTTCAGTTAGTAAGTACACAGTGTTACAACCCTGACTTACTGGGAGAAGGTGTGTAAGAATAAACCAGGTGCAAAGAGGTTTAGTGGGAGTTTTGTCGTATGAATTTTACTTTCAAAGAATAGTAACAAAAGGAAATCAGAGGCTCAGGGATGGTGGTGGTCAAATTAATAAAAGAAAATAGAAAAAGTGACAAAGTTTGACTGTTTGCCTTGAATACTCTAATTAAAAAGAAAATCCTGTGTTTACTGGCTGGCCTACACAAAACAAAGACAAAGAGACACAGGACATTATCATCACTAAGATTAGTTTCACTGTCAACCGGCCAGACCTGAGAGAGTCGAGTGAGGGAATACAAAATGCCACTTCCTGTTCCAGCCTCCTGATGTTTCCTCAGTGTGTCGAACATTGGAAAAACATCAGGAAAACGATGAGATCAGTTACAACATCCAAAGATCCTGCATGTATTAAGCCTCTCTGGGTCCTGTTAATCCTTTTACCAGACATCAACCAGCTTTCCACTAGCAACAAATGAGAAAGAGCAATGAGTCATAGCTGCTCCAAATTACAGTGACAGCCTTTTTAACCAGCTACCATAAGTAGCTCTGCTGTGATTGGTGCAGAAGGAGCAGTCAGGTCAGGAAGGCAGGCTGATGAGCAGGTGCAGACACCTGTCTGGAGCAGGGGGGCTGCACACGCTAATTAGCACAAACAGTTACAAAGCAAAAGGCAGGAAGCCCAGCAAGCCTGAGCTGTAAGGTTTGGTATTATTTTTACATCCTTTTGCATCCATCTGCCATCAAGCTCTCTGACCCCCTTTTATCTGTTATAATTACTGTGATTATACATGCAGGACAGGAATATGAGGGCGTTATGATCAGTGTACACTGCCACCAACAAGAGGATGAACCCACCATACACATCAAAATGATGAAGTGACCTGGATGGTCTGCTCTGTGAGCATCCTCCTGCAAGACTGCAGCACCTGACTCTGTGATGTTGGCTTCCACAAGACTTCCACTAGTTTAAATGGATGCAACAGGTGTGGAACATGACAGCAGTGACTTTGATCTCTAAGAAGCATGCCCAAAATCGGGGCTCCACCCTGGGGCTAAGAAAGTTAAATAGGTTGAAATAGGTAGAGTGTGTGCATTGTGTGAGATTGGTGGACATTTAAATAACAGCAGGAAAATATTCACTCAATAATATTAACGTTTATCTTTATATTGTTTTTCACAGCCATAATGTGCTTTGCATAAATACATAATACGCAGAACAAAAAAGCCAAATAAGTGAGAAAAAAGACCCAGAAAGCCAAAACTCCAGTGATAAAATAAAAACCAGTTGGTGCTTTAAAAGACTGACTCAAATACAGGGTTACTCCAGAATATGAGTGAAAAAAGTAACATAAATGCAAAGAACAAAAATATAAGAATGTTAGCAGAGAGGCAGCGATGCTTCAGAATTCACACCTTCGTCATGTTGGCGATGACTGCAGAGAAAAGTGTGTGTGTGTGTGTGTGTGTGTGTGTGTGTTAGCATAACTTACGGTTATTGACCCCCTGAGCTTTTGGATCAGCATGCAGTTTTCCATAATCTGTGTTGGAACTGGAAATAAGAGAAGCTTATTGAGGCTGTTTGTCTTTGTGTTTGTGTAGAACGTGTGTTGACTTACATTGTAGGCTTCACACAGAAGTGTGCTGCAGCCTGCTCACGATATGTTTCTCCCACCACCTCAGCACTCATGTCGAGGGAGGTGACCTCAACACAGCACAGTCGGTGTTGATGAGCTGAGAGGGAGAAGGTTATAGATTTATGTATCCAGCTGAGAAAAGTCTGATTAGAAGGAAAATCGAAGTGAACTTTGGGTTTAAAGTGTGATGAAACTCCTGCCGTCACTAAACAACAGCTGGCTGTAGAAATGTTACCTGAAATTATCTGATGGGTCTTTCTGTAACTGTGTGACCATTTTAACACTTTGAAAGAAAATTACTTTGAATGATCAAAGTACATTAAAATGGTAACAAACACACAGAAACAGTAAGTTCTTCAACACCGTAAACACAAAAAATGGGCCAACAACTTGGGGGCCATCTTGAGACTCTTTTGGCTACTTTTTTGGGGCAGTTTGGCAACACATTACATTATTAACTATAATTTTATTGTGAGGCTAAAATCGCATGAATTTATCAAAAAAAAAAATTAATAAAAAAGACTTTGGCCCAAAATAAGGTTTACAACAGAGTTTTCTCTCCTGGACCATCTTTGCTGATTCTGAGCTCTCCCATAGATTTCACTGCAGGCAGGCTGAGCTCCATGTTTCTGTCTTGTAATGTTTCTGATGAAAAACAGTTCTTGAATAAAATCTTATGAGGTCGTGAGTCACAAGTTTCTCAATATTTTGGTGTTGGCCTGCACCATGGAGGGTATGTGACTGTTTGTTTTGTGTTTGTTACCAGAAAGTTTCCATATATATATATTTGAACAGGTGAGAGTCGATCCAGCCCTGAAGTGATCAACTTTTGGAGATGATCCAGATCTGGATCTGGTTCCAGAATGTTTTAGAAGGACTCGATTTCACTTTTTAAAAATTTATTTATTTGTAACAAAATCAAAGGGATTTCTACCAAAGGGAAATATGAACAGTTTAATAGGTTCACCAATAAAGCAATAAATAATTCCCAGAGGATGAAAACAGGAATAAACAGTGAGCTTGTTAGGAATTTTTTTCATAGAAGACAAAATTCAGATGTGCAGGAGGCTGAATGGTGAACAATTTCCTATAGCTGCAACATGTTATCCTCTCTCTGTATTGCTATCATTTCCTGCTTGTAGATCTCTTAATACTTTTGAAATGAGTCATAATGTCTGCAGCCGTCCCAGCAAAGACCCGCTGAAATAATAACTTTGCTAGAAAACTAAACAGCATTCAGATTTGATTAGAGAAAAAGTGGTTGAAAGGAACCTCTGCACCCACTGTGCTGCAGCTATGATGGTCTAAAGGCTGCACACAGGATGCCTATCCTGCAGCGCACCATGAGACGTAAACCCTGCAAGTCACAGGAAACAAAAATGTGCAAAAAAAGTCAAAAAAGGAAAAGAAAAATCTACAAGACTTCTTCTAAATTTAGATGTAAAGGGATGCCTTTTAAACGCTCTGACTGACCAAGCAAAGCAGAAATCAGCATCCTGTCATCAATTTAATCTATTTTCTCTCTGTTTTTTCTGTAGAGAAGTGAGAGCCCTGTTACCTGCAGAGGCGTGGCAGCACAGATACACTGAGAGCAGGAGGAGAGTGATGGAGAGGATCTTCACAGACATTTTCACCGCTGGTCTGGCTCACTGATCAGGCTGCAACTAACACAGGTTGCCCAACATCTGGTTATTTATTGGTTAGGGCAGGAACATCCGCAAGCAGCACTGATGATGTGTCTCTATAGGTTTGTGTGCTGGTGTGTGCGTGGTTGTGGTGTATCACACATCTTATCAGGAAGTCGTTCAGAAAAACACCCTCACATACAATTAAAGATGTGCTATAGCCTGAAGATCGATGACACCAGTTTGTGCATCATCATGAGTGATGAATGTAGACTATGCAATGATGTTTTTCCATTATGACCGACTATGACTCTTTTCGTCTTGCCTTTAAATAAAAACAAAAGAAAACGGCACAGTAATTGTTGTAAGTGTTGCAAGTTTGGCCTTAAGTGAAAGTAAACGTGACTCATGAGGCCTCATGATCTTGATACACGTCTATCCACATCTGCATGATTAATTGATGTTTTTTTTTGGTTCCTCATCAGGGTATATTTAACATATTTAACTGATAAATCCTCTTAAACCTTTTCGTCCAGTTTGAGCCACTGCATTGAATAATTTGAGGTTTCCTGTTTACATTAGACTGTTTTTCCCCTGAAAACTGAATGTGTACTTTTGGCTGATGATCAGATCAGATATGCTTCTTTGTCGAAAGAAACTGACTGATTCTCTCCACCATGTTGGTGCCTTTTTGGAGCATTTTTAGTGGAATTACCTTAGAAAAATGTGGCTTGCTGTGTGGTAAAACCCATTCAAGGAATTTCTGCTTCAGTCCTGGTGAGTGAAATTATCCCCTCATCCACACAGTCTCTTCTCTGATGCTCAAAAACCCGACATGGAGGCAGAAATCCTCTAATGTGACAAAGACCTCACACTCTTTAGACTTCTGGTTCAACGGGGAGCTTGTAGATTTTCTGCTGATTATTTTAAAGTATTTATTTGGTAAAATAGCTGCATAATGCTGATTTAACTTCAAAATTATATTTGGTATGAGCGAGGTTAAAAAAAAAAAAAGTATGTGGATGATGAAGGAAATGAAGGCAAATGAAAGAATATTGACATTCAGAGAGAAGCCAGTATTTTACTAAGTATTTGATTAAGGAGAAAGACACATTGTAACATACTGTGTGTCTGTTTCCTCAAATGTCATGATATACTGTACACTGTAAAATCAGGCCATAAATGCAGGAAAAATATTTCAAACTAAACTAATTTCAACTCATGAAATTAACGGGTCCCTCCATCCATCCGGTTTCATCATGAAGACTCAAATGTAACATCAAGAACAAAATACACAACAATGTGGTTAGTAAGAACAGAATTAAGTTACCACAAATATGTCAAAGAAAAGTATTATAAAATTATAAGGGAGCCCTGTGAAATGAATAAGTGATCATAATGAGATCTTGATGCAGCAGACGGGCAATGATGCATCACCACAGACTGCAGTCGAGCGTGGTGACCTGAATGCAGCCTAACTTTGATGCATGGCGAGCTGATTGGGAGGTTAGAGATTTATGTATTTGGAGAAATCAAAGTGAACCTTGGCTTAAAAATGTCATAAAACTGAGGAACCTAAAGCTTTATGTGAACTTTATGAGACATCAAACAGGCTTATTTTGTACTTCACCCTGTAACCATTTTTATCCTTTGAAAGGAAATGATCTAAGAGCACTGAAACATAGTAACTGATACAGATCTGTGTCTTCATTGGTCTGCACTATGAAGGCGGGTCATGTCTTACCGGGGATATCACCATGGTAACATAATAAGAGCATAACGTGCTGGTTGGAAACTTTTTTATGATTCTAAAACAGAACTCCGTTTGGTACTTGCTGACCTTACATCAGATTTGCACGTGTCATGGCCATCTTCTTTGTACTTGAGCTGCTGCAACATGCAAATATGGGATCATTCAAGTTGTATCTTAACCCTCTATGGCATGAATTTTTTTTTATCTTAACAGAAAAAAATATTTCACCTTAGTTTTTTGGAGCTTGGGGTCCCTGATAATATATCAATCATAAAATATGTCCCCCCCAACCAGATTTTGGTTTGTTGCCTCAGGGCAACAACATGCTATGAGGGTACAAAAACACCAAGGTTTTCTAAATTATATAATAGGTGGAATAAGGAACAAAACAAACAATAAATACATAAGAAGAAGTTCTATTCCAACAACAAACAACAATTTTAACAATTCTTACTATAACAGACATCAGACATGAATGATTTATCAATCAGTGGGTTAGAGATTAGGGGCACTTTGTGTTTGTGCTTCTGAATTTGTGTTCTGATGCCATAAGGACCTGATTAGGGCAATGCTTTTTGGTGGAAAGCCGGCATGGAGTACCTGCCCCCGAGCCTGAGTGGCTGGAGTTCACCTGGTTCTGAGGGTGGAAGGGTTTGAGAAACTGCATATGCCAGAAGGCCCCCATTGGCTGTTCTTTGGACCTCCATCCTGCGACAGGGATCCATCATAGAATGGCTGGGACAGACGAGGCATCTTGGCCTCACTACTAAATGTTCGTGCCCAGGGGGAAATGCCACCCACACCCCCCATGCCCCATGCAGGCCCCCAACCAGGACTTTACGTGAGCCTTCAGGCTGCAGGAACCAACCGCCTGAAGGTGCTGGCACGGGGGTCGAGTTCCAAGTCCCATCTTTCCAGACACCCAACTCCCAAAGTTTCTGGACAACATGGATTGGTCTGGTTTGTCCCTGTGGCAGGCTGCATGCACGGGGTTAAAAAAGAAAATGCTGTGGCCCTGGCTCAAGATTGGCGCTCATTATCACCTGGTGATATTGTTACCATGGTGCCCCAGCATGGTCCCCTTGACTGGCTCACTGTTGCCTGGGAAAATTACTGCCACGATACCCTAAGCAGGGTCCCCTTGACTGGGTCACTGTCACCCAGTAAAATTGGATCCCTGACCTCCATCAGGTCCCTGGGGGCCCACACCCTGTCATGCCTCCAGGAACTACAAGAGAACCATTAGAAACCTTGACCTCCATCTTCATTTTCCTTTTCATCCACAGACTCATTGTCAAAATAGGAATCATAAAATTAGAACTGGTCATAGCCTAACTGCCTGATCATGTTCCATACACCCAGTGGCTGTGCATATGACATGATCAATAACAGAGGCAGGGTGCTGATTAGGCGCCCCAGCGCTCCCTCACCTCCCCTCCTGTCCCCATTTAAAGACAGTCGGCAAGTTATGTCATAGAAGTCTTGTATTTTATAAGTCCATGAATAAGTGATCTGCACACATGAGCATAGCAAATGTTGAGAGGATGCAGATGGTGCGTTGTGTGTGTGTGGTGTTCTAGCTAGCGGTTGATTGCAAGGCGCCGCCGGTCTTAGACGCCCTGCTGTCTGCTGTCACTGCATTTAGCAAACAGGAGCCCACCCCACGGACTCCGCACCGGCTGGATCGCTGCTTGCGCCTGTATGATTTCACTGCAATTTACAATCTACCACAGTAAGTTTACAATGTGCACGTTTGATGTCCCTAAGGTCATGCGCACTTGATTTCGCGGCTAGAGAAATCGAAATGACAACCAGCATGAATGAGGAGAAGTAAGAAGAAAAACGAAGAATAAATGAAAATAATTTCAGGCATGATTCAGCAAGAGTGGATCATCGCTGACAAATTTTTTCCACGCTTCCATGGTCTGTGTGGTTTTACTCGCTGTGCAGAGAATGTCAGCTGTTATTTTTTCCTTAGATCAGCTGTAGCCACCAGAACGATCACTATAACCACAATCTGGCGGTAATCACGCTATTGTGGTTTGGTTTGTGCGAATGTTTGGTGCCGTTTCCTTCACTTTCTATGAACTGACAGATTTCCTCAGGCAGCTCATCGCACCTGTGTAATAAGGCACGTCACCAAATTCAGAAGCTATTTACTCCAGAAAAGACTGAAACTGTTGTGATTTAAACCTTTGCCTCTTATAAAGTTCCCTGCACTGGCGGTTTCTGATATGGGCGACATGGGCAGCCGCCCAGGGCGGCTTTTCATCTAGGGCAGCATGACCGCCCCCCTCCTCCCTACACATTGCGATCGCTGCAGCAGCGCCTACGGCACTACTCCACTTGTGGGGTAATGGGCGCCCTCTGCCTGCTGTGTGGTGCATGTAGCTTTCTGCCATGGTTTGACAGACAGATTGTAATAGAAGGAAAGGGGCGGGCAGGGGATTCTCTCGTCTCGGTTGCTGAGCCTAGAATTACGGAACCCCGCAAGGGACACGAAACAAAAACATGAGAGGGGAAAAAAAAAAAAGAGGCACTTTTGCGAGATCTCGCAAAAGTGGCCATCACTGCTTCACTCGACTCACACCCCCGGCTGAGAGGAGAAGCGCTGTGTGTGTGTGTGTGTGTGTGTGTGTGTGTGTGTGTGTGTGTGTGTGTGGCGATCGAGTGAAGCAGTGACGGCGTGAGAGCGAGACAGTCAGCCGGGTTCATTCATTCATGCCTGTACAGTTTTGGCATGGTTACAGAACAAAACTGAATTATAAATAAAGGCGACTTTTGCTGGCCATCTCTCGCCAAACCTTTCATCCTCACTGACACTGCCATATTAAGATTAACGCGGAAGTGTATGTACTAATATTGAAAAGTTTTGTGAGATCTCGCAAAACTTTCTCTTTTTTTTTTTCCCCATGTCTCTTGGTTCCATATAGAATGAATTTGTTAAAATTAGATGCACACAACTGATAGAAAACAAAGCACATTTCATTTATAATACTGTAAATATGGTCATTAATTCACAGTATTTGTGTGAATCGATACAATACGCAATTAATAAAATAATGATAGTTGCAGCCCCACTTGTATTCAGAAAGCCATAGTCAAACATTAGTTTTCAGTATGAAAAAAATATCACAAATACGAATCTAGACGGTTCGGACAAATGTTGGCGGTTGGTGCAGTGTTGCCAGATTGGGCAGCTTGTGAACACATTGGGCTGGAAAATTATATAGATATATCTAGATATATAATTTTACAATAAAAGCTTCCTAAAAACCTACCAAATATGGCAAAAAGCAGCCAAATTTTAACAACTCACCCAAAGCTGTGTATATTTAAATATATATCAAACCTGGTGCTATTAACATGAGTTTCAATGGAGGTTTTGTTGTGTTGGGCTGGCAACTTTCAGTCAGATCTGACAACCCTGGGGATGGGCGGTGGTGATAACTTATTCCGCTTCAGTGCAAATTACGGCAGATGGAAAGGAAAAGGTCAAAGCCATCAGGTGCACAGTTTAGGGAAAAGAGAAAAGAAGAAGAGGAGAAACAAGCAAAGATAAAGGTAAGCAGAAGCTGTGTAATATTTCAGTTTCTTCCATGTTTTTTCAAATAAAAATTTAAAAGAAATTCTGAGTGTGCCTGTAATGGTGGGGGACCTTCTGTTAAAACCTGTCTGTCAGACCATGGCAGAAAGCTGCATGCACCACACACCAGGCGCTCATTACCCCCCAAGTGGAGTAGTGCGGTAGGCGCAGCTGCAGCGATCGCTATGGGGGGGCGCCGGCGGGGATGCTCGCCCAGGGCGCCAAACAGGCTAGGACCACCACTGGTTCCCTGTCTGTGTTTCGGTGTTTGTGACGCGTTCTGTCTTCAGGACTTTGCTGCGCACCGTTTCCTGCTATGTGATGCAGTGATGCGCTGCCAGCTCATCTGTGCAGGTCTCCCGCTTCATCTTCTCCCATGTCTGTCCCACCAATCTGCTCTTTTCCCTGCATCGCAAGTGAAGAAAATAGACAGATGGTTTACCTCCGATGTCAGCATTCAGATCTTTTGCCTCCCACCTGTTTAGAAAATCCCTGTTTTCCACTTTTTGTTTGGTCATTTTTGGGGAGTCAGGCAGCTTAAATGTCACTGTAAAAAGTGTTGACCGATCTTTTATCCGCTGATCACTGATCAATCGGCAATACGGAAAACGGGTTAGCACACAGTTCTTGGACTGCCGGCAGCTGTTGCAGTGCGTGGGATTTGTAGTATAAGTGGTGGGAGCACATTTACCCGCGGGCTATTAATAATAGCAATATGAAATCACAAATTAGATCGTTGGCCGGAAGTGGCCCGCAGGGCTTGAGTCTGACATGTGACAGAGAAAAACTGCAGTACGGAAATTAAAATGTCCAGACGAATTGTTAGTACGAAAAATAATTTCTTATCCGATTACTTGTTTAATTGATGGAATAATCGATACAATACGCAATTAATAAAATAATGATAGTTGCAGCCCCACTTGTATTCAGAAAGCCATAGTCAAACATTAGTTTTCAGTATGTAGCTGCGCCCCTGCATACACCCACAGAATATTTGTGCGTCCATTTCTGGTGAGTAATAATACATAATGCAGCAAAAAAAAAAAATATTATGTTGAGAATTATGCATACCTGCACATCTCCATCCATAAGCATAAAATTGTTCAAACAAAAGTGGTCTAACTGAGCAATGTTGCCCAGTGGAACGAATGAGAATCTACTATTCAAACTCCAGGCCTCATGGGCTGGTGTCCTGCAGGTTTTAGATCTGTCTCTGCTTCAGCACACCTGAGTCAAATATAGAAGAACTTGATTGAGTACTGAGGAGGTAATTTAGCCATTTGATTCAGGTGTGTTGGATTAGGGACACATCTAAAACCTGCAGGACACCGGCCCTTGAGGCCTGGAGTTTGAGACCCCTGCCATAGAGGGTTATTAGTTATGATTATTGTCCTGATTCCCTTTGTTGTCTTCCCGTGTCTGTCTTGATCGGTGTTGTGTGTTTAGTTTGACTTCCCATTGTTCCCTGTGTGTTTTTAGGTTTCCATCTAGTGATTTTAGATTCCCTTTGTGTGCAGCCCTTTTACATGTCTATTCTGCATTTTGTCTTGTTTGTATCACTTCTTGTTTTATTTTGATAGTCTTCTGCTCCCCATGTGTTGTGTTCTGTTTTAATTCCTTTGTGTCATTAGTGTCATTTTGTTCACCTGTGCCTCATCTTCCCCAGCTGTCTCTCTTTTCCCTGATTACCTGGTGTGTGTATTTAAGTCCTCAGTCTGTGTCTGTTCCTTGTTGCGTCATCATCATTGTTTTCTCTGCTGTGTGCCACCCTGCCTTGTACTTTTGTATTTAGTCCTGGACCCGATCCAGCCCCAGTATACCTGTGTTTATTGTTTCCTGTCATTTACAAAATAAACCGCCTCTCAGTTCGTTTTTTTCTGTTGAGTCCTGTATCTTAGCCTCTGCTGCCACACACCATGACAGCACATGATCTAAGCCTCTGTTTGAATTCTGTCATATTTATTCTTTACTCAGATGGTTAAACACCGCTGAGGCTGCAGCAGAAAGAATAAAAAAATTAGAGTGATTCCTTCATTTCTGTAATGATGGCTGTTGTGCAGCTGAGAAAAGCCATTGCAAAGATTTTACATGGAGTTTATTTTAAATGCAGTCCTAATTTCTGAATCAATTCTGCCGCTTTATTCGCGATCTTATTCTTTCGGTCACTACCCAAAGCTCGTGACCATAGGTGAGGGTAGGAACGTAGATTGACCGGTAAATCGAGAGCTTCGCTTTTACACTAAGTTCCCTCTTCACCACGACAGACCGGTGCAGCGTCCGCATCACTGCAGAAGCAGCCCCAATCCGTCTGTCGATCTCCCGCTCCCTTCTCCCATCACTCGTGAACAAGACCCCGAGATACTTGAACTCCTCCACTTGGGGCAAGAACTCGTTCCTGAGCCTCAAAGGGCACTCCACCCTTTTCTGGCTGAGGACCATGGCTTCAGACTTAGAGGTGCTGATTCTCATGCCGGCCGCTTCACACTCGGCTGTGAACCGTTCCACTGCGAGCTGGAGGCCACCTCCTGATGAAGCCAGCAGGACTGCATCATGTGCAAAGAGCAGAGATGAGACTCTGAGGCCATCAAGGAAGAAGCCTTCCGCCACCTGGCTATGCCTAGAAATTTTGTCCATAAAAATTATGAACAGAATCGGTGACAAAGGGCAGCCCTGACGGAGTCCAACACCCACAGGAAACGAATCCTGACTTATTACCGGCTATACGGACCAAGCTCTCACTGCGGTTGTAAAGAGATTGAATGGCCCGCAACAACAGGCCAGACACCCCGTACTCCCGCAGGACCTCCCAAAGGACACCCCGAGGGACACGGTCGAATGCCTTCCCCAAGTCCACAAAGCACATGTAGACTGGTTGGGCAAACTCCCACGCACACTTGAATATCCTTGAGAGGATAAAGAGCTGGTCCAGTGTTCCCCGACCAGGACGAAAACCGCATTGTTCCTCCTGAATCCGAGGTTCGACTAACGGATGGACCCTCCTTTCCAGCACCCTGGCATAGACCTTACCAGGGAGGCTGAGGAGTGTGATCCCCCGAAAGTTGGAGCGCACCCACCGGTCTCCCTTCTTATAGATGGGGACCACCACCCCGGTCTTCCAGTCCAGTGGCACTGCCCCAGATCTCCACGTGATGTTGCAGAGGCGTGTCAACCAAGACAGCCCTACAACATCCAGAGCCTTCAGGAACTCAGGGCGAATCTCTTCCACCCCGGGGGCCCTGCCACCAAGGAGTTGTTTAACTACCTCAGTGACCTCACCCCCAGTGATGTTCAAATCATCTCCCTCATCCCCAGACTCTGCTTCAACTACAGAAGGCATGTCAGTGGGATTCAGGAGGTCCTCGAAGTATTCCTTCCACCGTCTGACTATAGCCTCAGTTGAAGTCAGCAGCACCCCACCCGCACTATAAACCGTGTGAGTGGAGCACTGCTTTCCCCTCCTGAGTCGCCTGATGGCTTCCCAGAATTGCTTCGATGCCGTCCAAAGGTCTTTTTCCATAGCCTCACCGAACTCCTCCCACACCCGAGTTTGTGCTTCGGCCACTGCCCGAGCTGCATTCCGCTTGGCCTGCCGATACCTGTCAGCTGCCTCCGGAGTCCCACAGGCTAACCAAGCCCGATAGGACTCTTTCTTCAGCTTGATGGCTCCCTTCACCTCCGGTGACCACCATCTGGTTCGGCGGTTACCAACCACCTTGCAGCCACAGCTCTGAGCAGCAGCCTCAACAATGGAGGTGCGGAACATGGTCCATTCGGACTCAATGTCCTCAGCCTCCCTCGGAATGTTGTCAAAGTTCTGCCGGAGGTGGGAGTTGAAGATCTCCCGGACTGGGGCTTCTGCCAGACGTTCCCAGCGCACCTTCACAATACGTTTAGGTGCGCCAGGTCTGTCCAGCATCTTCCCCCACCACCTGATCTAACTCACCACCAGGTGGTAATTAGTTGACAGCTCAGCTCCTCTCTTCACCCGAGTGTCCAGAACATACGGCTGTATGTGGGTCTGCCTTCAGTAGCCGAATGTGGGGCTCCAAGGGGGCGTGCATGCTGGAAAGGCACCGGGAATATTACACATTACACCTCCAGGAGCACCATGGAGATCCTGGTGCACAGCTTTTCTACTGATGATGTTGCCAGAGGAGGTTTGAGCTCCACAATTACTGAGTCAGCAGAGCATCTGCAAATTTTACACACCATGTGCATCAGCACTTGGCAACCCCGCTCTGCAGCCTGAATTTCTGTGGTTCCTAAACACTCCTACGTTGCTATAATAAAGTTTACAGCTGATTGTGAAATATATAAGAGGGAAGGGATTTCATGAACTGACTTGTTGCAGCATTGCATTGTTTTACTGTATGATGCATGAGTCATTGAGCTCTGAACCTGCACCAATGAGACTGAAACCACCAGAATTCAAAGATCAAGATATACTTCTGTCTGTGTAGTGTATATAAATAGTGAAGATGAATCAAGCTCTTCTGATGATATGAAAGCCAACAGGAAAAGTAGAGCTGCCTAATCGCTTTGATACCAGCTACATGATATGATCAGAAAAGATTTACATCCATTAATGGGGTTTATTTTGAATATCTTTGGAAATGAAGAAGAGGAAGGGAGTGAAGGGAGAGGCAGGGATTCAATGGTGGAAGTTGAAGAAGGAAGAATATTGTGCAGAGTTCAAAGAGATGTTTGGTGTATCCTCTGGGGAAAGAAACATGGACACAGAGCCTTGGTGGTGGATTCAGGAATTACAGGAAAGTATTCAAAGGAAGAGCTTAGCAACAAAAAAGTGGGATAGTCAGGGAGGAGAAGAAGAAAGTAGACAGCATAGGCCAGGTGTACTGCAGAGAGGTGGCAATGGCTTACAGGTGCTGGTCATAAAATTAGAATATCATGAAAAAGTTGAGTTATTTCAGTAATTCCATTCAAAAAGTGAAACTTGTATATTGAGTCATTACACACAAACTGATATTTCAAATGTTTATTTCTTTTAATTTTGATGATTTATAACTGACAACTAATAAAAGTCCCAAATTCAGTATCTCAGAAAATTAGAATACTGTGAAAAGGTTGAATATTGAAGACACCTGGTGCCACACTCTAATCAGCTAATTAACTAAAACACCTGCAAAGGCCTTTAAATGATTTCTCAGTCTAGTTCTGTAGGCTACACAATCATGGAATATCAGTCTGTGTGTAGTGAATGAATACAATATACAAGGTTCACTTTTTGAACTTGAATTACTGAAATAAATCAACTTTTTCATGATATTCTAATTCTATGACCAGCACCTGTATGATTGCAGATGACACTGTGATTTGAAGTGAGAGTATAAGGAACAGGTGGAGACATACTCTGGTAAGAAGAGGAATGAAAGTCAGTAGAAGCAAGACAGAATGCATGTGATTGACTGAGAGGGAGACAGGTAGAAAGGTGAACATGCAAGAAGTAGAGATAGTGAAGGTGGATAAGTTTAAATGCCTCGAGTGTGATCCAGACTGTCAGGGGTGATTTGTGACAGAAAGATAGCAGCAAAAGAGAAATGCAAGACTTACAAGATTCAAGGTTCAGATTTTCACTTGGAGTGACCAGGATGGAGAGGATTAGAAATGAGAGACAGCTCAGGTTGACAGGTTGGGAGTTTGTGCAGAGGAGGGATAGTGGATATTTTGGACACAGGATTTTGAAGAAGAGCTGCCAGGCAGAAAGACAAGAGGAAGACTACAGAGACTATTCATGGATCGTGAAGGAGGATGGTAGTAATAGGGTGAGATGGAGGATGATCAGCTGGTGACTCCTAAAGGAAGATGCCGAAAGAAGAAGAAGACCAAGGTTTTCTTCACAAAGGTCTCTTATTTGTTATTTCTTATGAGTTTATAAAGCCTATGGGGACTCTGATTAGATAACAGGTTTTATGGGTGTTAAAGTCTGCCAGTACTTTTGAATTTAAAAAACACTAGGAAAAAAGAGATGATTACATGTTACAGCACACATACGCCATCCCCACAGCACACAACAGCAGTCAGTCCTGGTGGCAGGTCTGCGTTTATCACAGCTTTGCTGCCATCAAGTGGAGAAAGGAAAACCTCGAGGACTCTACCAGCTCTCTTTGTTGTCTCTGGTGCAGCTATGAATCTGTGGCAAAAACTCCTGATTCACTTTAATTCAGTCAGTCTTCAGTTAGTAAGTACACAGTGTTACAACCCTGACTTACTGGGAGAAGGTGTGTAAGAATAAACCAGGTGCAAAGAGGTTTAGTGGGAGTTTTGTCGTATGAATTTTAATTTCAAAGAATAGTAACAAAAGGAAATCAGAGGCTCAGGGATGGTGGTGGTCAAATTAGTAAAAGAAAATAGAAACAGTGACAAAGTTTGACTGCTTGCCTTGAATACTCTAATTAAAAAGAAAATCCTGTGTTTACTGGCCGGCCTACACAAAACAAAGAGACACAGGACATTATCATCACTAAGATTAGTTTCACTGTCAACCGGCCACACCTGAGAGAGTCGAGTGAGGGAATACAAAATGCCACTTCCTGTTCCAGCCTCCTGATGTTTCCTCAGTGTGTCAAACATTGGAAAAACATCAGGAAAACGATGAGATCAGTTACAACATCCAAAGATCCTGCATGTATTAAGCCTCTCTGGGTCCTGTTAATCCTTTTACCAGACATCAACCAGCTTTCCACTAGCAACAAATGAGAAAGAGCAATGAGTCATAGCTGCTCCAAATCACAGTGACAGCTTGAACAGCTTCCATAAGTAGCTCTGCTGTGGTTGGTGCAGGAGGAGCAGTCAGGTCAGGAAGGCAGGCTGATGAGCAGGTGCAGACACCTGTCTGGAGCAGGGGGGCTGCACACGCTAATTAGCACAAACAGTTAAAAACAAAAGGGGGAAGCCCAGCAAGCCTGAGCTGTAAGGTTTGGTATTATTTTTACATCCTTTTGCATCCATCTGCCGTCAAGCTCTCTAACCCCCTTTTTATCTGTTATACTTACTGTGATTATACATGCAGGACAGGAATATGAGGGCGTTATGATCAGTGTGCACTGCCACCAACAAGAGGCTGAACCCACCATACACATCAAAATGATGAAGTGACCTGGGGCCCATTCCAGGAAGCAGGTTTAGCTAAAAACTCTGGGTTTGTAACCCTACAATGAGGAAAAGTTACAATGGTAACAGACTGTGACCCTAACCAGGCAGGTTGTATCCAACAAACTGAGTGTCTCTGACTCCTCCCCTCCTGCTGCACCTGAACCACCTTTCTGACACTCCCATTCATTCCCTCCTTCATAAAGTGGCTGTCAGAGCGATCAGAGGAGCAAATTCATCTGCATACGTTTGTTTCTACAAGCACTGAAATCCCAGTTAGACGTTAGTTTATTTTTGTACGTAACATGAAGCTTTTACAGCCGTTCACTCGCCAACAGGCTGTAAGGACGGAGACAGCGATGATGTCACAGATTTATAATGAGGCAACTGCAGCTGTCAGACTGTCAGTCAGTTCCTCTGAAACATTTACTGTAGTTACTGTAGCATCACTGTTACATCACACTGATCTGGATGAAGCTTTAGACACAGAATGCACGTTGGATGGAAAAATGTCTGGATCAGAAGATGATGGGAATGTTTGAGTGAAGATGAGGCTGAAATGATCTGAAGACTTGAAAACTGAACTAAATGGATTTAAAGTGACTGAAATGATGTCATTTTGAAAGTTACGGTGTCTGAAATTCAGCGTACGGATTTCCACATATTTTCCACTGAAAATCACCTAAATCTGTGATCATCGGCTCTATAACAGATCCGCAAACCATGTCTGAGTCCACCTGCACAGCAGGAAGATCCAAACGGATCAGATCCAGTTCAGGCTCCAATCATTTTCCAGCTCATCCAGTCTGGATGTGTTCATAATGGATTCATTTTCCAGACATGATCTGCATTCTTTAATTAAAATGGCTCATCCTCCCCAAATTCCCAAACTTTATATTCTTTACAGACTTGGAAAGCTGCTCTGAATGTTTCCAGCTAAATATGAAGCTATGACTGAACTCTGACCTTTAACAGTAACTCAGTGAAACATCTCTGCTGTGGCCTTCAGAGAGCCGTCATCTATCAGTGACTCTGATCTTTGATCAGCTTCAGCTTCAGCTGATCAAAGATCAGATTCAAATGGTTAAACTGGAAACATTAAAGCAGTTTTTCTGTAAACCTCATTTCTCATTTTTATCCATTAATGGCAGAAATAATGAAATTCTCAATTAAAAAATGAATAAAGTGAGGTTGTTATTCCATCAATGGATTCCATTTTTTCTGTGTGATTATTTAAACAATGAAATGGTCATAAACCGAACTGTCATAAACTGCAGCAGAAAAAGGTTTTATTAAATAGAAACTGACCTGAGGTCAGCTCCCCCCGGGGTCTGCTGCTGTCTCAGTCTCTAACACACAGTAAACTCTGTCTGAGCATTTTCTCCACAGTTTTATCTTCTTTCTGTCTCCTGCAGTTTGTGCGTCAGGCTGCAGCTGAATAATTAGATTTTATGAATTAAATGTGAAATTAGGATTCAGCTTCATCTGATGGAGACTCAAGTTGTGTAAATGATGACAGCAGACATCATAAAAGAAATGATATTTTATAACAAACTTTATTCTGTCTATGACGATGACAGAGTGGGTCAGGCTGATTGAAGTGACTCGTCATGCTCCACACTGACATGCGCGATCCTCCATCCATCAGAATAAAATGGAGGCTCTGCTCTTTATTTACCCATTGCCATGGTGACTCCTGGTGTCAGAGCTCCATTGATGATGCTTTCTTTCTTGACTCACGCACACGCTAACTCAGGGTGATCATACTCAGAGCTGATTGAACTAACTCTGATCAGCTGTTCTGGAACGGGAAACTCAGAGTTGCCGATCTCAGAGTTGATCAACTCAGGGTATGTTTTTAAACTCAGAGTTTGTTGAACATGCTTCCTGGAATAGGCTTCTGGATGGTCTGCTCTTTGAGCATCCTCCTGCAAGACTGCAGCCCCTGACTCTGTGGTGTTGGCTTCCACTTCTAGATTCAATGGATGAGACAGGTGTGGAGCATGACAGCAGTGACTTTGCTCTCTAAGAAGCATGCCCACACTTGGGGCTCCACCCTGGGGCTAAGAAAGGTGGTAAATAGGTTGAAAGAAAAGTTCCAGCATCCTTCCATTCCTGAGACCCCGAGATCATATTGGATCATACACTTTGAGCTCCACTAAAAACACTGGGGGAGTCCCAGTATGGGAAATTATTAGATGTGTGTGACATATTGTGTGTGTGTGTGTGTGTGTGTGTGTGTGTGTGTGTGTGTGGTGGGCATTCAGACAACAGCAGGAAAATATTCACTCAGTAATAATAAAGTTTATTTTTAGATTCTTTGTTTTTCACTGCCAAAAAGTACTTTGATAAATACATAATACATAGAAAAAAACAGCCAAATAAGTGAGGGGAAAAAGACACAGAAAGCCAGAACTTCAGGAATAAAATAAACCCAGTACATGACTGAATCAAATACAGGATTACTCCACACTACGAGTGAAAAAAGTAACTTACAAATGCAAAGAATATATATAAGAATGTTATGTTAGGAAAGCACTCTGGTTTAAATAAGTCTTTAAATGTGATGCTAAAGGAGATCCTGGTGGAGCCGACAGGCAGCGATGCTTCATCAGAGACTCTCTGCTTCACACCTTTGTCATGTTGGCGACGACTGCAGAGGAAAGACAAAGAGGAGCTTCAGGTTTTTTTTGTGTGTGTGTGTGTGTGTGTGTGTGTGTGTGTGTGTGTACTTACGGTTCTTGACCCACTGAGCTTTTGGATCAGCACACAGTTTTCCATAATCTGTGTTGAAACTGGAAATAAAAGAGAAACTTATAGAGACTGTTTGTGTGTGTGTGTGTGTGTGTGTGTGTGTGTATGTGTGTGTAGAACATGTGTTGACTTACATCACAGCCTTCACACAGGGATGTGCTGCAGCCTGCTTACGATACGTTTCCCCCACCACCTCAGCGCTCATGTTGAGGGTGGTGACCTCAATGCAGCACAGTCGGCTTCTTGAAGGATTTCGACGAGCTGATAGGGAGAAAAGTATTTATTTATTTAACAAAATCAAATCTCCAAAGGGAAATATGAACAGTTGAGGGATATCATCTTCATGTTGTCAAGAAAATATCTAACAAACTAGAAAAAGCATTTCCTGAAGAAAATGCACTGTGAATGCTGCATGCTGAAAGATTGCAGCTGAAATGCCAAGAAAGGCTTCAAACAGCTGAATCTTTATTTGCTGAATGAGCTTCAATGAACTGCTGAATTGCTGAACTGCTGAATACCTGAACTGTTGAACTGCTGAACAGCTGTTAAAAATGCTGAACAGCTGTTAAAACTGTTGAACAGCTGTTAAAAATGTTGAACAGCTGCTAAACTGCTGAACAGGTGTTAAAAAGCTGAACAGTGTGTGTGTGTGTGTAGTGGTGCTGAACAGCTGTTAAACCGCTGAACAGCTGTTAAACGTAATGGCATAAAGTAATAGCATAAATCTGCAGAAGAAGCTGAGCATTTTGATACCAGAACGGTTTCTGTAGCATAAACGGTGCTGAAGTTATGAAAGAACAAGAAACAGCTCAACTTTGAACAGCTTGCATGCAGAAGATAAATCCACCAATCAGTTTAGTCTTATGAGCCAATCAGAATGCTGCTACACATTTAGTTCTGCCAACTCAAAACAGCTGTGTAACTGTTTAAATGCACTTTGTGGCAAAGCCCTGTTGAATTTGTATTGGCGCACCTCCCGAACAACTGCTCATAAATCAAAAACCGTAGCATCTATCAAAATAATTTTTGAACTGTGAGTGTCACAAGGCCCTGCTCTAAACAATGGTATAATTTTTATTTTCCTGGCTTTCAAAATGTGGTCATGGGAGCAGTTTTAAAAAAGGGCTCTTTTTTGGTTTTGAGAAAATCACCTCCCGAAAATTACTATAGAGGCAGATGGAGGAGTTGGAGGGTGCTCCCTCTACTTGAAGCCTCACAGTTTAAAAAGTTTACATTTCTCAGGGCTGAGAGACACATTGTTTGAAAGTAGAGAAGCGGCGCTACGTTTTGATCATAAAATGATGGCTGTAGAGTGAAGAGTGCGGACACAGCGGCAGTTTAGAGAGAAATTTTTCAGCTGAAGAATTTGAAGTCTCTCACTCTAACCTTTGGAATGCGCACTCTAGATGACCCAATACACACCCATTATAAACGCTAAAAAGAGCAAAAACCTTCTTATGCTTAAACTGTAACTGTTCAAAAACCATAAAAGATATCAATACAAAAAGTAATAGCTGAATAGCTGAAAGGCTTGGCTTCATTTTAAAGCTTAAATGGTCTTTCTAGCTGAAGGTATGCTGAAGTATTAGCTTTTAAAGCCTGAAAGGATTTGAAAAGCCCAAACGCTGCTTGAGTTTTTAGCGACCGAAGGTTTTTGGAGTACAAGAACAATACTGTGAATGCTTTGCAGCATTCACAGTAACTAAAGATCCAGATAATATTCAGGATTCAGGAATTGGAAGAAACTTGCAGTCTTGATTTGCTCTTATTATATTCACCAATAAAACAGTAAATAATTGCCAGATGATGAAAACAGGAATAAACAGTGAGCTCATTAGAAATTTTTTTTGACAAAATTCACATGTGCAGGAGGCTGAATGGCGAACAATTTCCTATTGCTGCAACATATGTTATCCTCTCTCTGTATTGCTATTAGGGATGGCACAATACCACTTTTTTAGGTCCGATACCGATACAAATCCGATCTTTTAAAAAAACAAATCAATTGATTTCAAATGCCTGGATAGATTTTACATACGTCAACAGTCTCACACACAACAAAATCAAAATTTTTTAGTTGTCCCACGTGCAAAACTAAGAACCAGGGAGGGGCAGAGCTTTTCAGGCAGTGGCACCAAAGCTCTGGAACTGTTTACCACTCCATCTCCATTTAGCTGACTCTGTGGAGTCGTAAAAAAAAAACAGGCTTTCTGTTGACTTTATTTTTATTCTTTTTCTTTTAATATGGTAATGTTAATATGTTTTTAACATGGTGTTTTATTTGGCTTTTTTGTGATATTGTATTTTAATTATTGTACAGTGCTTTGTGACTTTTTGTCTGTGTAAAGCACTCAATAAATAAACTTTACTTACAACAATCACTCTATCACCTGAATCCTGTTGCTCCTATGTGTAAAGGTGATGCATTGGCTTATGGTATGTTGCAAATTTCAGTAGGGATGCAACTATCGCTTTAGTAATCGAGTATTCAATCAATTATACCATCAATTACCCGAGGAACTGGATAAGAAATACTTTTTTCACTTTAACAGTTCATCTGCATATTTTAACTTCCATTGTCTAGTCAAACCTGATTTTTAACTTTTGTTTCAGGGAAAAGGGTAATAGGTGAATAAAAGAAAAAAATATATAATAAAGGAAAATTAAAATAAAAATGATAAGGTAAAATGTAAATAAAAAATCGTGGACAGGGAAAACTGAATTGATGCCATGTGACTCGCAGCTGAGCAGGGTGTTGTAATATTACAGCTGACTATTTTAGTGCTTAGCGTCACATGGCCCGCCCCGCGCTGTTCAAACAAATTAACACGGAAGCTCAAACAGAAGGAGAGTGGAGTACGCCGGAGGATTTGTGCAAACAGTATATCTAAACACTGGAGAGGCAGCCGGTTTTTCACCTAATGTGCTCCACTATGAAGGTGACTGGATGTTACCCCTTGTAAATTCTGAATAAAATCAAGGAAAACAAAAAGGAGGATGTTCAGTGTGAAGTAATTCCGAGTGAAACCCAGTTATCCTAAACTCCAGAAGATGTATTCCTTTTTTCAAGTTGGGGAAAGTTGCACAAAAATTTGAGATAACTTGACAGTGAAAAACCGGGAGTCCAGGAACTGGAGACCAGACAATTTCAGTGCAGGAGCAGTAAGGCTGACGACCAGAAGAAAGAGGTCAAATTAAAGATTAAATAAATACCTTAAAGTACCCTCTTTTCATCACCCGTGAACAAGCTTTCAGAAGGAGGAATGACGGAGCAAGCCCTGAAGCCCACTGAACAGCTTAAGATGGATCGAACTGTGGCAAAGAGAGCATTCACTCACCTGGCCAACAGCTTACTGAGGACTTACGAGGACATGACAGCCCAAGATCTTGAAAGTGGATTCTACACACTCAAAAAAGCGGCAGAAAAAGTCTGGGAAATCAGTGATGATTTTGAAATTAAACTCATCGCTAATAAGGAAGCTGAACTGGATGCTGGCGAAGAAGCCATACTGACGGAACAGCAAAAGGCAGACTTAATTAAGACCACGAGTGAATGTGAGACCAGATTAAAGAAGATCAGGGACCTTGTCCAGGACACGCTGTGGACCAACTTTGGAGCCCATGAAGTGCTAATTGCATTGCAAGTTGCAGAATCAGAGTGCAGGCACACTTCTGCAGTTGACCTCAATGGCAAACAGGAGGCTTACGAGTTCATGCTAACCCATCTGCAAAAGCTAGTGAAGACAGCAAAAGAACTGTATGACCGCTGGAAGCAGTGGGTGCCATCTCCTCATAGAAGGGATATCCAGGATCGACTGAAAGAACTCGACCTCACAATTCCCAAGCTTGTCTCGAGGAAAGCCGACTTCATACAACAGAAGCTAAAAGACGAAGAGAGAAGATTAACACTCCCTACCCTGCAAAACATTCCTGGGGCAGCCATTAGATTGAAGCCAACAGCTCTCCCCAAGTTTACTGGGGAGAGCTGACGTGAGTTCCACAGATGGCGGAAAGACTGGGAAGCTTTGCAGAGTCAAGGTGAGCCAACGGGTTCCGAGGAGGTAAAGAAATTCCAGTTGCTGGACAGCCTGGAGGAAAAGATCACCAGAGACCTTAGACTCACCAATTATGGCACAGCAGAAGACATTCTCCGCGTCCTTGAGAACCACTATCGGGATCAAACTGTCATTGCCATTGAAATTGTGGAAGAACTGCAGAAGATGCCAGCTATGAGGCGCCAATAGCCACGGAAAATAGTAGAACTAATCCAAATGGTTGAGAAGACACTGCAGGACTTGAGTGACCTGGGAGAGACTTGAGTGACCTGGGAGAGACCAGAAAGTCTGAAAAAAGACTGACCATTAGCCACATAAATGAGCCAAAATTCAGTGGTACCAAGCAACAGGTTTGACAGTCTGCTGAGGGTCCTGAAAGAACAGGAGAGCATTTATGAACAACTCGACCAGCTGAGGGATGAGGAACCAAAAAGTGAAGTAAGACCAGAGCCAAGACATGCCAGGACAAAAGCCACAAAAGCTGATGGGGGCCAGGCAGGATGTGTGGTCTGTGGTAATGCAAAGCACAGGAGGAAGCTGTACTTTTGTAAGCAATTTCGAACCCTAAAGCCCTCAGAGAGGAATGCAGCAGTCAAGAGGCTAGGAGCATGTTATAAGTGTCTTGAGGTTCACGATGACCAGGCATTCTGTAAAACCACTTACCTCTGTAAGCACCCAGATTGTAAGGATAGACGTAGCCCTCATCCCTACTACTTGTGCACTAGTGCCGACATAAAGAGTGGTACTAATGAGAAAAGGAGTGGATGTCATCCTGGGGAAAGAAAGAAGAGGTACGCAGCTGACCAAGTGGACTTCATAAGCAAACTCCCACCTGAACTTGCAAAACAGTGCAGAGATGTGTTCTCAAATAGAGTTTCAAAGACTCTCAGCACAGTGAAAAAGCCATCAAGCCTTCTCATGGAGAGTGGCCTGCAGGAGCTTCCAGTCAAAGACTGTTGGAGGTGCTCATCCTGACCTGTTTGAGAATATCACTGTGTCAGCTTACACATCAAAAACACACTTAGCCAGATCAATGAGAACAGCTGCCATGAAGTATGAGGAGCTCCCCACTGGAACCCCAGTTCAACAGCCGCAGAGCTATCAGGTCTCCCACAGCAGCCAGGAGTCATCAATCTTCACCTCTAGTTGAGATTTCCTGGAATGGTGGAAGTGGGACAGTATCGGTGCTGCCTGTGAGCCGAGGTGTGCGGGCTGCCGCTGTGGAAATTGCCAGCCAGGAGGCAAGAAGATGATGCTGGCTGAGGAGCGTGAACTTGAGGTAGTGAGGGGAGGGCTCACATACATGGAAAGTGACCATCACAGCAAGGAGCCGCCCTGGCATGCAAGATATCCATGGCTTGAAGATCCAGCATCACTCCCAAACAATAAGGGTGCGGTTGAAGCCACATTTCTCAGAACTGAAAGACATCTTGCCAAAGAGCCAAAATGGAAAGCCGCATATGCTGCCCAAGTGCATGATATGATCACTAGGGGAGCTGCGATCAAGCTGTCCAAAGAAAAGATCACCAACTGGACCGGGCCTGTGTGGTACGTCAGTCACCTCATCACTCCGAACCCACATTCCATTACAACTCCTGCGAGGCTTGTCTGGAACAGTAGCCAAAAATTCAAAGGAGTTAGCCTAAATGACATGCTAATGAAGGGCCCAGACGTCCTTAATTCAATTCGAGCTTTCCTCCTGAGGTTCAGAGATGGAGTGTTCGCTGCATTGGGGGACATCATGAAGATGTACAACTCTGTCTGGCTTGAAGATCGTGAAATGCACTTACATCGATTCCTGTGGCGAGATTCTGAGGAGGAAGAACTGGGAGAATATGCCATAACCAGGGTGAATATTGGAGACAAGCCAGCAGGATGTATCGCCCAGCTTGCAATGCGAGAGACTTCCAACCTTCCTCAGTTCATGCACCCTGAAGAGGAACGGCAGGTACTGCAGCAAGACAGTTATGTCGACAATCTCCTCACACAGTGGTTAGCACTGCTGCCTCACAGATAGAATACCATCTGGAAGGCCTGGGTTCGATTCCACCTTGGCCCAGGCCTCTCCCTCTCTGTGTGGAGTTTGCATGTTCTCCCCGTGCTTGCGTGGGTTTCCTCCGGGTACTCCGGTTTCCTCCCACATTCCAAAGACATGCACTTACTGGGGTTAGGTTAATTGGCTACTCTAAATTGCCCATAGGTGTGAATGAGAGTGTGAAAGTGAGTGTGAAAGGTTGTTCGTCTTTCTGTGTTGGCCCTGTGACAGGCTGGCGACCTTTTCAGGGTGTACCCTGCCTCTCGCCCTATGACAGCTGGGATAGGCTCCAGCCCCCCCGCGACCCTGAACAGGATAAGCGGAAGCGAATGGATGGATGTATGGATCTCCTCACATCACACAATGACCTGGACCATCTGAAAGCTGTTACCACTAATGTGGAGTGTGTCTTGAAGGCTGGAGGATTTCAACTCAAGCCATGGGTGTTCTCTGGGCAGAGTGGGAGGCAGGAGTCCCAGGACGAGCCATATGACAAGGCAAGAGCCAAAGCCAGAACCATGTTCCTTCTTAACCAAATGGGTGATGATGAAAAAAAAGCGTTAGGGCTTGGCTACATTGTTGAGGATGACGAGCTCCATGTCATGACTTCAATTAAGTTCTCTAAGAGGAAGAAGAAGATGCGACTTGGCCTGGATCTCCTCCAGGAACAGGTTAGGCCTCAGACCCCTGCTGGTGAACCATGGGGAATTACATTTTCAGATGGGAGCGAGCATGCCTTCGGAGCGGTCATGTACTTAAGGTGGCCCTCTGATCAAAACCCATCATTAGACTAGTGGAGGCTAAAGCCAAGCTTACCCCTTTGGATCAGAAGGGTGACCCTGTGAAAGCGGAGGTGTGTGGAGCAGTGTTTGCTTCTCGGCTAAAGAGGTATTTTAAGACACACAGCAAGATCAAAGTTGAAAAGTGGTTTCATTTTGTCGACAGCCAGACCGTCCTTGGAGCAATCCAGCGAGAAAATTATGGCTATCAAACTTTCTTCACAAATCGCATTGGAGAAATCCAGAACAACTCACAAGTCCAAGACTGGTGGTGGGTCCCTGGTCCGCAAAATATTGCAGACCTAATCACAAGAGGAGGTGGCCCCAAAGACCTGGATAAAAATTCAGAGTGGCAGATTGGTCCACAGTTCCTGAGTTTACCTGTGAATGAGTGACCAATTAAAACTGCGAAGGAAATCGCTGCTGTTGCCAGGGAAGCCATCAACAAACTGCAGAAGAAGGCCTTTGTTGCAGTATTAACGAGGGCCCAGGAAAATAAGTCAAAACCACTGGAGGACTGTGACCAGACTAAAGATCAGAAGCAAAGACCACCCGTAGGATCGGTGGCAAAGAGCCTTGTGGATATCAAGCAGTTCAGCAGCTTAACTAGGCTCATTAAGACTATTGCTTGGACTTGGAGGGCGGTTAAAAGGTTTCTTGGACCAGGCCGGACCCTGAAAACACCAAAGTGGGAGGCAATCCCATCTACCGGAATCATTTCCATCAGGGAAAGAGACGGGGCTATGCGTGATCTGTTTCTTGCTGCTCAGGAGGGCACAAATTTCCCCAGTACTACGACGGACCGTCTTGTAGTCTACAAAGAGCAGGACTCTTGGCTTCTTGTTTGTGGCGGAAGAGTGCAGAGTTTTAAAGAAGATCATGCTGCTGTCCCTCTTTTACCTGGTGACTCATGGGTGTCCACTTTGTTAGCACGGGAGTCTCATTGTGAGGGTCATGATGGAGTGGCTGGAACCCTACTGGAGATGAGGAGAAAGGCTTGGGTTGTATGAGGAAGGAGAGTAGCCCAGAAGGTCGTTGAGGGATGCCTTATCTGCAGGAAGGCTAGAGCAATGAAATGTCAGCAAGTGATGGGTGATCTACCACCAGAGAGGACCGAACCTGCGGCACCTTTCGAGTACACAACAGTGGACCTGTTTGGACCTTACCAGGTCAAGGATAATATTAAGAAAAGAGTTACTCTGAAGGTCTGGGGCATTGTCTTTAGTTGTATGGTTAGCAGAGCTATCCATACTGAACTGGCAAACTCTGTGTCTACTGAGGCATTCCTGATGGCATACCAAAGGTTTACATCAATCCGAGGGCATCCGAGGAAGGTGTGGTCAGACCCAGGCACGAATTTCATTGGTGCAAAACCAGTCCTGGATGAACTCTATAGATTCCTGGAAGGCCAGAATAAAGGTGCTCTCGAGGATTCTGCCACGAAGAATGGGACTGAGTGGGCATGGAAGACCCATCCACCTGACTGTCCTCATAGGAATGGCGCTGCTGAAGCTGCTGTGCGGATTGTGAAAAGGGCACTCCTGAGACTTGGGAAGGAGTCTGATCTGAGTTACAGTGAGTTTCATACAGCTCTTTACTTGGCAGCTAACCTCACAAATGAACATCCAATCAATGCCAGGATGCAGAGTCGTGAAGACTGTGTCCAGTACATAACACCAAATTCCCTCCTGCTTGGAAGAGCTTCTCAAAGTGGGGATATTAAAGCCTTTGATTTTACCACCTACCCTTACAAGAGTTCTGGAAGAGCTGGAGTCAACTGGCTGGTCCCAATCTCTTTGTAAGAAGCAAGTGGCATACCAGAGAAAGGAATGTTGCTGTTGGAGACATTGTGTGGCTGTGTGACCAAAATGCTATGAGGGGACAGTTCAGACTTGGCAGAGTGGTCAGCACGAATCCAGACAGCAGAGGAACTGTCCGGAATGTGCATGTTAAAGTGTACTCAAGCTGCAGTGTTCCTGTACTAAGAAGTGGCAACATAAAGACTTCGAGACTTGATCGGCAAAAGGAGATGCAAACCACCGTCCTTCACAGAGATGTTTGGCGATTAGTTGTGCTGTTGCCCACTGAAGAGCAATAGGCACTTAGGTTAAATGGACATTTAGATGGTTGACTTTGAAGAAGCGAGCTTCCCAGTATGTCCACTGGAACGCTCGAGTGGGAGGTGTCAAGTCAAACCTGATTTTTTAACTTTTGTTTCAGGGAGGAGGGTAATAGGTGAATAAAAGAAAAAAATATATAATAAAGGAAAATAAAAATAATAAGGTAAAATGTAAATAAAAAATAGTGGACAGGGAAAACTGAATCGATGTCACGTGACTCGCAGCTGAGCCTCGTGTGTAATATTACAGCTGACTCTATTTTAGTGCGCAAGGTCACATGACCCGCCCTGTGCCGTTTAAACAAATTAACAGAGGGGAGGCTATGCTGTAGTCACGCGAGACTTTGTGAATCTCGGCAGAATCGCCAATGGCGGCGTGATTCCATTTGCAAACATTTGAGTGATTAGCTTTTTTTCCGCCAATTTATAAAGTAGACAGGCTTAAAACTAACAAATCTAGATAGTTTTTTCAGCCTAACTTAAATTTTTTGCAGCAATCTGAAGGACTGTGAAGAGGACCTGGACAGTCTGTTGCGTTACATTGACGGGTGTTTTGAGCGAGTCGATATGGGGAAACCTGACAAGACGTCAACTCCCTCCACCAGCAAGGGAACTCCGTGCACGAAAAGAAGCCGCCCCGAAGATTCCCTAGAGGCGGTATCGCCACCCACCACTAATATTGTGGGCATTCTGGAGTCCATTGACAACAAGCTGTCAAGCTTTGACGCCAGCTTGGCCCTGGTTGAAATCCTCCACAAGGAGTTTCAGGCCCTGCGGGAGTCAGTCGAGTTCAGCCAGCATCAGGTGGAAACACTGGCTGCTGAAAACGCTGTCCTCAAAGAGTCGGTGAATTCCCTCACCGAGGAAACGACCCGGCTCTCAGCTGAAAATAAGAAAATTAAAGAATCTATTATCAAGCTTCATGCCCGCAGCATGAGAGAAAATCTTGTGTTTTCAGGTATTCCGGAAAAGGCAGAGGAGGACCCGGAGGCTACAGTGAAGGAGTTTATCCAAACTCACCTGAAGCTCCCGGATGACACCGTGAAGACCATCGCCTTCCATAGAGTCCACCGCCTGGGAGGAAAGCGACCCAGAGCACGCAGACCCAGACCGATCGTGGCCAAATTCGAACACTTTAAACAAAAAGAGCTGGTGAAGAGCCGCGGCCGGGAGCTGAGAGGGACGGACTTCAGCGTGAACGACCAGTTTCCGAAGGAGATTTTGGAGCGACGCAAGGTCCTGTTCCCCATCCGGAAGAAGCTCATGCAGGGAGGCTCCCGGGCTGTCATCGCCGTGGACAAACTGTATGTAAACGGACAGCTTTACCGCGACAAAAGCACCACGCCATGGCTCTACAGACCGTTCAGGTGATCTGTGTCCATATTAACGCTCTTTTCTGAGTTTTTTTTTTTTTTTGTTTGTTTCTTTTTCTACTTTCTCTGCAGTTCTCTAAATGTATATTCAACTGTCTAAATAGTACCAATAACGCCGATTAATGAGCATAGTGCCGTGATCACTTGTTTGTTTTGTTTAAAGGATGTTTCTTCTTCTTCTCCTCCTCTTTTTTCCTCCTCTTCTTATTTCAGTCTTATGTCACTCAGGTCACTTTTTTCACGTCTTTTTTATTTCTGCAATTAGCACGCCAACATACAGAGCATACGCACACATACACACACACACACCCACCAACATACAGCGCATATACACACACATCTTTAGTGAGCACACAACAGTCCATCAGTTAGTTTAAATATGAGCACACTCAGATTTGTCTCATGGAATGTGCACGGAGCTGGTTCGAGGGAAAAAAGACTAAAAATTTTTAATCAGTTAAAAGACTTAAAAGCAGATGTTGTTCTTTTACAGGAGACACACCTGTCCAAAACATCTGTGCTCACTCTCTCCTCTCCACAGTTCCCTCACACTTACTCAGCCTGCTATAACTCCAAACAAAGAGGTGTAGCTATACTGATTAACAGGAAGATAAACTTTAACATTAGCAACACTACAATAGACCCTGAAGGTAGATTTATAATACTTAATTTATCTATTCAGAATACAGATTTATGTATTGCTAGTATATATGGGCCAAATGTTGATGACCCCTCCTTCTTTCATACTTTCTTCACCTCACTATCTGATCACTCTGACACTACACTAGTAATAGGAGGAGACTTCAACCTGGTACTTAATGCAGATATTGACAGGCTCAGTACAGCAGTGAATCAGAGGAACTGGCAGTCTGCAGACATTCTTAAACAGTACATGAAGGATTTTGGTCTTTGTGATGCTTGGCGTTCACATCACCCCACTCTGAGGGATTATAGTTTTTTCTCACCAGTATATCACTCTCACTCCCGCATAGACTACTTTCTAGTTAGCAGCTCCATGATGATGGACATTACAGACACACAGATTCATCCTATCACGATCAGTGATCATGCACCGGTGTCTCTCTCTCTCTGACACAGAAAAAAGTTACACCACCAACCAGGAACTGGAGATTTAATACATCATTACTTAAAGAACAAGATTTCATTAATTATTTCAAAAAGGAGTGGTCAGCATATTTAGAAAATAATGATCTTCCGGAAATATCACCATGTGTTCTTTGGGAAGCAGGAAAGGCAGTAATGCGGGGCAAAATAATATCTTACTGCTCGCATATGAAAAATAAAGAAAAAACACTTGTGTTAGAATTAGAACAGAAAATTAAATCTTTAGAAACTGCCTATGCTGCTTCACCACAAGAACATATAATTAACAACCTGAGGAAACTGAAACTGGAGTTAAATGAAATAACTGATAAAAGGACACAATTTATGTTGCAGAGGCTGCGTTTGGAAAATTTCGAGCATGGAAACAAATCTGGAAAATTCCTGGCCAACCATTTAAAACTAAATAAAGAAAAAACAGCTATTTATTCTATTAAAGATTCAACTGGTAACATTACTCATGACCCACAACAAATAAATAACTCTTTTAAAGACTTTTATGAAGCTTTATACTCACCACAGATTAACCCATCTGATACTGAAATGGAAGAATTTCTTAACAATATAATTCTACCAAAACTAGATGACGATCAAGCTGCAGCTCTGGATTTACCTCTTTCATTATCTGAACTTAGTGAAGCAGTACAGCACCTCCCAAATAATAAAGCCCCAGGTCCAGACGGTTTTCCAGCCGAGTTTTATAAAGAATTTTGGTCAGAGCGAGCTCCCATTTTTTTCAGAATGGTAACTCAGATTCAGAGTGATCACATCTTATCTCCAACCCTAAACTCTGCTAACATTAGCCTGCTTCTTAAACCAGGCAAAGACCCCACACTCCCATCCAGCTACAGGCCAATCTCTCTCATTAATGTAGATCTTAAAATAATTTGCAAAGCCCTTGCCAAAAGATTAGAAAGTATTACTCCATTTATTGTACATCCAGATCAAACAGGTTTTATCAAGGGTCGGCACTCAGCCAATAATACACGTCGACTGATAAATATAATAGACTATTGTTCTATTAACAAATTAGAGACGACAGTCGTGTCTTTAGATGCAGAAAAGGCATTTGATCGGGTAAATTGGAAATTCTTACTAGCATTTCTACAAAAATTTGGATTCGGTTCATCCTTTATAAACTGGATCAGAACACTACACAGCTCCCCAAATGCACGTGTTAGGACAAATGATCTCATTTCCCAAAGCTTCAGTCTGCAGAGGGGCACTAGGCAGGGCTGCCCACTCTCTCCCTCTCTTTTTGTAATTTTCATTGAGCCACTAGCGGCAGCAATCCGTCAAAATGCAAATATTAAAGGGATTCAAACTGAAAATATGAACCATAAAATTAGCCTTTATGCTGATGATGTATTACTTTTCCTGGGGAATTCACAAGCTTCTCTCTTGAAGACTATCACACTGATAGATAAGTTCTCATCTATATCCGATTACTCTATCAATTGGAGTAAAGCAACAGTTTTGCCTCTGAATTGTAATTTCCATAGAACCCCTAGGGCCCCACTAAAGTCAGGAAATATTAGATATTTAGGCATAAATTTTTCCGCCAGGCTCTCAGACTTGGTAAGATTAAATCATATCCCCTTATTAAAAACAATAGAGGATGATCTCACACGTTGGAATAGTTTACCTATATCACTCATGGGGAGAGTTGCTGCCATTAAAATGATGGTCTTACCAAAAATTAATTATCTATTTTCACTGATCCCTAATAAACCTTCTATTCCTTGGTTCAAGTCACTAGATTCAAACATCTCAAAATTTTTATGGAAAAACAAACCATCAAGAATAAGCTTAAAAACTTTACAAAAGCCAAAACAAAGTGGAGGTCTGGAATTACCAAACTTTTATTACTATTTCTTAAGCAATAGGTTGCAGTATATTTCAAAGTGGATCAAATCCAATTCATTAGACAACCCATGGCTGGATCTAGAACAGGAGTTTTGTGGAAAAATAAAAATCTCGAATCTACCTTTCATTAGCCCTAGTATTAAACATCATAACTGCTATAAAAGCCTTAGTATAAATACTTCTCTGACAGCTTGGTGGGAATTTCTGAAAATAACTAAATCTTCACTTATCCCCTGTAAGCTAACACCGATTTGGAACAATCCAGATATTTGTCAGAAAAAGAAAATGCTGAATTTTCCGTTATGGCGTGATAAGAGTGTAAATACTTTAGAACATATTATCCAAGATGGAAACCTTATTACATTCCAAGAACTTATGTCAAAATATAGAATTGGCAACGGTAGATTTCTGGAATATCAACAACTTAAGTCCATTTTACAGGGAAGATTTAACCTTAATCAGTTGAATCTAGAAATACCTACACGGGTAACAGAATTTCTTAACCTCTATACCCCAAAATTGTTGTCAAAATTGTATAAATTATTACTGAAAACTGATGATTCAGTTTCCCTCCCAATTGCAAAATGGGAGCGTGATCTTTCTGTTAACCTAGATCAAAATTTATGGACAGAAATATGTTTAAATATCTTCAAAATGACTAAAAGACCCCAAGTACAACTTTTACAATATAAAATTCTCCATAGAACACACTATACTGGACAAAGGATGTTCCAAATGGGCCTTACACATTCAAACATATGCACCCACTGTACAAGCAATTCAGAGGAGAATTATCTACATGCTCTGTGGTCTTGTGTACCTGTTCAGAGATTTTGGCAAAGGATATGTAAAGACCTATCCACATGGTTTAGCTGTCGCGTCCCAACTTCCCCCAGACTATGCATCTTAGGTGACATCAGTGAATTAGTGATGGAGTCAAATATGTCACACATAGTTCTCACCGCCTTGTGCATCGCTAAGAAAACTATCCTTATGAATTGGAAGTCAAAAAATAAACTATGTATTACTCAGTACAGAAATTTATTAATAGATTATGTTAGTTTAGAGAGAATGTCTGCTTCATCTAAAGATCAATTGGAGGAATTTGACTCTCTTTGGTTCCCACTGATCAGCTCCATTACTTAGTGGGGGTGGGTGGCTGTTGGTTCTGCCCCTGAGGTGCTTTGTAGGCGGTCGGGTGGGAGCTCTGGGGGCCTGTGTAGCTGGTAGCCTCCTGAGACTGGAGTCCTGGGGCGACCTTCTGGTGATGTCTGTGTGCCTGTTCTAGTTGATGGTGGTGGGGGCTTGGATGGTGCTGCCTTGCGGTCCTGGGGTGTGGTCCGGGGTGTTTGGGGTGATGGGTGCCGGCCCCCGGTCGGTTGGCTGGTCTTACCTGGGTGGCTTGGGGGCTGGGCCCTGGGGCCGTGCCGGCTCCCGGTGGGTCCCCCCTGGCGCTGGGGGGTCTCTGCTGTCCCGGGCGCGCCACCGGGTGGGGTGGGTTGACCTAACCTGCGTTGGGACGTCCGGTCTGCGCTTTTGGGGCCCTGGGGTGCCTGCGCTGCCGGGGGGTGGGGTGGGGGGTGGGGACGGCGGTGGGGTGGTTGGTGGGGACGGGGCACCGTATTTCCAACTCAGGCCAGCATGTCCTGTCGCTTGTTTGTGTCTATTGTTGAGTGAATGGGCGTCTAGTGAGAGTGGGCTACCCTCTATGATGGGGGCGGTGGCACCAGTCTCAGGTGCTGCAGTGCTCTGGGATGCTGTCACCATGGCCCCGGGCTCACCCCTCCCTGCCCTGTGCTAGGGTGTGGGAGGTCGGGGTGCCTACTGAGCCAGTGGACTGCTGGCTCTCTTCTTCCAGGTTGGGTGGGTTTTTTTTTTTTTTTTTTTTTTTTCCCACCTTCCTGGTCTTACACCCCCCCCCCCCCCCCCCCCACACACACACACACACACACACACACACACGTAGGGTGTAGGGTTGAGAGGCTGCGTGCAGAGTCACGCGGCCACTTGCATCTCCTTTTTAATTGCACTATAGACATTATAATTCACAACACATGCACACATACTACACGATACATATAGGACCTTTGGGGCAGGCATGTTACACAGAGGTTGATGAGGGGCGGCCGCTGAGGTGGCCCCATTCAGATCCTCATTTCTGTCTGTCCCCAAATTTTATTTGCATTTTAGACATGCAGGGTTTTTGGGGGGGCAGTGTGGGCGAGCACTGACATCCAGCAGTTGGTGCTTGTGGCACAACTGCCCCCTCAATTTTAACTGCACCCTATACAACTCATTCATTCACAACATAAACACATACACTTATAAGTTGGGCGGGGGGAGGGGGGGGTGGGCCATCTCACACCCCGATTTCTTATGCCTCGCCCGGGGTCAGGGGCGGGTGGTTCCTTGGGGACCGGGCTGGCGGCATCTTGGGGTCACTCTTGGCCCTGGGGTGGTTTCCGCTCCCATCTTCAGAGAGTGGGTAGCTATGGATGAATGTGTGTCTTTGTATTTGTCACAGTCTTCGTGAGTATGGGTGGGCGAGTGAATATGGTGTATCTATGTTTATATGTGTGTGGGAGAGTGTGTTTGTGTATAAATGTGTACATGGGTGTGCTTGCCGGTGTGCGTGTGGTTGTATGTTTGGCTGGACCTGGGTCTGGGCCGGGGGCTTGCCTCCTGACCGCTCCTTGTTGGTTGCCTCTCCCCCCCTGCCCCCCTGGGGTGTGGGTACCTCCTGGTTCCTGGGTGGGGCCGGATGTTCTGATGTGGGTGGTGACCTGCTCCCCTGGGGGCTGCGGCGCGGGGCTGCGTTGGCTTCTTCGGCGTGGGGGGGGGGCCCTGTGGGGGCTCGGGCGGCCCTTGGGTGCCGGGGGCCCGGGGGCCCGGCTGCCGGCCGTGCGGGGGGCTGGCCGCTGGGGGGGGGCTGGCTTCTCGTTGCCTCGACTGCTCTGGTGCCCTTGCTCCTTGGCTGCTGGGACTCCATCTGAGACCTCCGTCCTCCGTCTGCTGGGAGGGGTGTACGGTTGTCTTTGGAATGAGTGGCCGCGGGTCTTCGTAGGGCTGGAGGGGCGGCTGGTGGCCTGGGCTTCCTGGGATTCTCTTTGCCTGCCTCTGGGTTCTGATGGGCGGGGCTGCGGCTTTCTGCCTTCATTGGTAAGTACATTTCATGACACAAACACATATACCCACATAATGACACAAAATGGTTGGTTTGTATAACTATTCTTCTTTTATTTTTATTTATTTATTTATTTATTTTTTCCCCCACACAATCTTTATTTTTGCAGATATTGTCAATATCTTAAGTTTAACAAGTGGCTAACTATTTGGTTTACTTACTTGCACCCTTTCCTGTTTCTTTTTTCTATTTTCTCTCCTTTTTTTTTCCCTTTCTTCTTCTTCCTCTTTCCCTTTCTCTTTTCTTTCTCTTCTCTTTTCTATTTCTTAAGCCTGTCATTTCTGGCACAATTTGATAAATAGCATGTTAAAAATAATTCAAATAAAATAAAGGATTACACAGTAACAAGAGGAGCCTATAGAGAACCTATAGAGCTCATTTTGAAATAGCAAATATGTTTGGCACAACAATGCATTCAGATCACAGTTCTGTTTGCAAGATCTGCCAGACATGACAGGCAAAAAAAAAAAAAAACAAATTAACACGGAAGCTAAACAGAACGAGAGTGGAGTATGCCGAAGGATTTGTGCAAACAATACATCTAAACACTGGAGAGGCAGCCGTTTTTTCACCTAATGTGCTGCACTACGAAGGTGACTGCATGTTACCCCTTGTAAATTCCAAATAAAAGAAAGGAAAACAAAAAGGAGCATATTCAGTGTGAAGTAATTCAGAGTGAAACCCCATTATCCTAAACTCCAGAAGATGTATTCCTTTTTTCAAGTTGGGGAAAGTTGCACAAAAATTTGAGACAACTTGACATCCATACTGCAGTTTTTCCCTGTGTGAAACAAAGTTCTCTTTTCTTCACTTACTGATCAGATGGGTGATGAAGGACCTCCAGCTGTTTCCCAGTAAAGGTTTAATGGGGCTTACAGGAAGAAAACTTTCTTCCGCTCCATCTGAGCTCACCGGCTCCGCCTCTTTGCACTTGTGCAGACTGACTGCACGTAAATCAGCTGATTGCTGCTGTTGCGTCATCAGTGTTTATGTTGAAAAACTGGGGGCTGCGTGAGCGTAATCTTGTAATGCTTTATATTCACAAGCATTCCCCTAAATACGTTTCTACTGCAGGTCTATATTTAGTCACTAATCAGGGATTAAAGTATCAAAAATATTTTGACGGGGAAGGGGTCCTTCCAGTGCCGGACAATCACTAGCTCGCTAGCAGTATGTCCCGGAGCTGAAGTAGAGAAAAAAAAAACAGCTGAAATTCTTAGCACAGCGAGCACAACACACTAACACCCAGAGAGCGGTGGAGGCGTGGAAAAACATGTCAGCGATGATCGCTCAGTGTCAAAGGGAATCCGTCGCAGCGACGGAGACCTGAGGGGGTTGTTTCCTGATCTCCACTCCATTCTGGTAGATGGGGGTAATGCCGCTTGAAGCTGGTTTGCTCAACCGCAAACCCACAAGAAAAAGACAACGACTGAGAACTGTAATACAGGTAATGTGGGCTGGATTGGATCAGATTGCATTTTTTATTTCTGATCCAGTAATTTAGGCCAGGATCTGACCGATACGATACTGAATATAGGATCGGCGCATCCCTAGTTGCTATCATTTCCTGCTTGTAGATATCTTCATACTTATGGAACGAGTCATGATGTCTGCAGCCCTCCCAGCGAAGACCCGTTGAAATAACAACTTTGCTAGAAAACAAAACCGCATTCAGATTTGATTGGAGAAAAACTGGTTGAAAGTGTGGCCGGGTGAGGCTTTAGTTTGGTGGTCATTGCCTTCCGGTGGCTCGCATTCCATTTCCGCCTGTTGCGACACACCTGTGGCTGATTATTGAGCAGTGTCACAGCAGCATAAGAGGGCTGGGATTCAGCGTTGCAGCAGTCCTCTTTTTCCTCTGGCATTCTGGGTGTTCAGCAGCGACTGTAGCTGCATTGGAGTTTAAGCAATTCACTGCTGTTGGCGGGGTGGGCCGCTATAAGTCTAGCAGTTGCTTATCTATTGCTACTTTCCCACCACCGAGAAACGGTTCGTGTGCCAGTGCCCGTGCTGTTCCCAATGAACCGGCCAAACACTTAAGAACGGGCCCGCGTTCCCACCGCGTTTCTGTGAACTGCTCCTTTAGGTATGACTGTGGGCGGGTCCTCGTCTGGACATGGAAGCCGAAGCGCACAAACGTGGGAGAACATGCTCCCCTTTTTTGTGCTGCAAATACGTTTTACGGTCCAAACCAAATTACTGCAGCATCTGTGTGCAGCAAAGAGGTAAACACAGACAGCGATTAGAGCAAGACAACAAGTACGCACTTTGTGTCCTTTTATCTGTGATATGAACTGATACAAAGCAGCAAGTTCAGCCTTAGAGCCCAACCTAATTCACAGCCGTGAAAATCTCTTCCCTTTTCTCATGTAATAAACATGTAATATGGTAGAAAACTTGATGTTGAGACGGCAGAGTCACACCCGTCTGCCGCTTTCGTCACACGTTCGTGGTTCAAGACCAGCTAGCTTGTGGGGCCGGAATTGAACCCGTTTTTCGGCCGAGCACCGAGTGTTTCGGTGGTGGAAAACCCGCCTAACTGGTTAAATTACAGCATGGGCTCCGGAACCCTGTTGGTGGGAAAGAGGCCCATGTTTGGTTTTTTTAGCACATTAGGCTAACTGTGGCACTTCGGCACAGTTTAATGGTGTTGTGCCTTCTTTCTCCCTAACCACCATAGATTATACTAAACTCATCCTCCGTGTCACAACATCTACAGCGATTAGAGGTAGTCCTTGATTGCTTACAACAGGAAGGATTGAAAGTCAAGTTAGAGAAGTGTGCCTTTTTCCAACAATAGGTTAAATACCTAGGACACGTGATCTCCTGTAGTGGTGTTGCTACTGACCCTGCTAAAATCGAGGCTGTGGCCACTTGGCTATGGCCAACGAATGTCTCAACATTGCGCTCATTTCTGGGGTTCGCCAGCTATTATCAGCGCTTTGTGGAAGGGTTCGCCACGTTGGCTGCTCCCTTACATAAAGTGGTAGCCACTCTGCATGGTACTAAGACCAGGAGGAGCTCAGGACAGGCCCTGAGTGAGGTTTGGACTCCGCAGTGGGAAGCAAGCTTTGAGGCACTGAAAGCCCGGTTGGTATCGGCCCCTGGGTTGGCGTATGCTGATTTTACGCGCCCCTTTATCCTAGGGGTTGATGCGAGTTACAGCGGCCTTGGCACCGTTCTCTCCCAGGAGACTGAGAGTGTGGTCAGACCAGTGGCCTATGCCAGCCGAGGGCTGCTGCCTGCCAAGCGTAATATGACCAACTACAGCTCGATGAAGCTTGAGTTTTTGGCACTGAAATGGGCCATGACTGAGAAGTTCAGGGAATATTTGTTAGGACATAAATGCCTAGTGGTTACGGACAGCAGTCCCCTGAGCTATCTCCAGTCGGCTAAGCTGGGCGCCACTGAACAGCGGTAGGCAGCACAGCTAGCAGCATTTGATTTCGAGATCAGGTATCGGTCAGGTCGTAGCAACAAGAATGCGGATGCCCTCTCCCGACAGTGTGCATCGGCAAATGATCTGGTGGAGCGCATACTCCCGGGATCAATAGTCCCTACCTCTGTCCAGCAGGTTCAGGTTGGGGTTGTAGGACCTCCGGTAACCCAGGTGGCCGTATCCACGTTCCCTTTTCGCTCTGGGGCCGAAATACGGGCTCTTCAGGAGGCTGATTGTCTGTTGCAAGACTTCTTAGTCTTCTGCAAAATGCAGGCACCACCTTCTGTGGATGACAAGCACCGGGTTTCCAAGTCGGTGGCTGTGTTGTTGCACCAGAAGGATGGAGTGCTTTACCGTCGGGTCTTCCGACCTGACAGAGGAGAAGAGGTGCTGCAGTTGGTCCTCCCTGAAATCCTCCAGCCGCAGGTCTTGCGATGGCTACATGAGGAGCACGGGCACCAAGGCGTTGAGAGCACAACAGAGTTGGTGAGACAGCGTTGCTATTGGCCGGGTATGTTTGCTGATATTAAGCGCTGGGTTCAGAAGTGCGGGCGCTGTCAGGTGGCTAAGGACTCGGGGACAGGCTCTCATAGTTGTATGGGCCACCTGTCGGCATCCAAACCGAATGAGGTTTTGGCCATTGACTTCGCCACGTTGGAACCATCCCGTCCGGATCCAGTCTAGCCACTGGTGAGTCCATACATTTATACCTCCCATTATAATTGTTGTTGTTGTATTTTATAATTCTTTTCCTTGGCCTAGTAGTGTGGCCGACTCTGGGAGGGTTTTAAAGTGTTTTTGTTCAGCTGAGTATTCTTGTTTTATTAAGTGTATGTTGCTTTTATTGCTCAATGTGTGTTTTTTCTTTTGTTTTAAATAAAGTATTTTATTGGATTATTAAGAGAGATCCCTCTTCTTTGGCCTGGTGCATTTTGAACTTGTGAACCTTTTAATATTTATAGTAATTTATTTATTATTCTGGAGGGATCTTTTCCTACGGTGGCATTGTCAGAAATTTTAGAGCTCTTGCGAGTGTAACATATTGCCACCGTGCTACAAAAGGAACCTCTGCACCCACTGTGCTGCAGCTATGATGGTCTAAAGGCTGCACACAGTATGCCTATCATGCAGCACACCATGAGACATAAACCCTGTAACTCACTGAAAACAAAAACATGCAAAAAAGAAAAGAAAAATCTCCAAAACTACTTCTCAATTTAGATGTAAAAGGGACACCTTTTAAATGCTCTAAGCAAAGCAGAAATCAGCATCCTGTTATCAATTTAATCTATTTTAATCTATTTTCTCTCTGTTTTTTCTGTAGAGAAGTGAGAGCGCTGTTACCTGCAGCGGCGTGGAAGCACAGACACACTGACAGCAGGAGGAGAGTGATGGAGAGGATCTTCACAGACATTTTCACCGCTGGTCTGGCTCACTGACCAAGTTACAACTAACAAAGTGATGAATGTTTGGATATTTATTAGCAAGCAAAAGGAACATCTGCAGAGACCACTGATGAAGTACTTCTGTAGGGCGGTGTGCTTGTCACATCACACCTCCACCCTTCTGAGCTTTGAGCCACCAATCGAATGTCTTTCCGAGAAACAGCTTCACACAAACACAAGTATGTGTACAGACACTTTAATACCACCTCTTTGTGCATTGTCATGAGTGAGCCCAGATGATCTTTGGTTTTCCAGGTTGACTGACACTGACTTTTTTCCTCTTGTAGTTAAAGTTAAAAAAAGAAAAAGAAAAGACCATTTGCATAACTGAGTTTTTGGCAGCTTATGGAGAAATATTTATACAACAAATACTAAACTTGAGCTTTAACTTAAACCATTAAATTGAATTGCATGGCAGATTCTTGGTTACATTGAAATGTTTTGCCCCTGAAAACTAAAAGAAGCACTCACTAAAGGTCTAAAGGTATGAATACTGAAATCTAGAGGCGCACTCACGTTTGTGTGTTTCTTTTGATGTGTGCTTTAGCAGATGATCAGATGAGGTTCACACTCTGCTCTGGAGGAAATGTATGACAGAAACATGTATGACTGATATCCACACAGCAGTTTCCTGTTGGGCCTCAACTGCACTAACTGAAGTTGATGGACTCGACCTCTCTGCCATGTTTGTGCTGTTGGTGCCTTTTTTGAGCATTTTTAATGCAATTATCTGACAAATAACCAACAAACCCATTCAAAGAGTTTCTGCTTCAGTCCTGTTCAGTGAAATTCAGTCTTTTTTAGATCTTTGTCTGTTACTAATGAGCAGCTTGCTAACCACACTTGCTAGTGATAAGACTCATCATCCACATACAGTAGTTTCTATCGGACCCCCCTAAAAATCCAACATGGAGGCAGAAAACCTCTGATATGACAAAGACCTCCCACTCTGTGGTCTTCCAGTTTCATAGGGGAACTTGCAAGATAATCCAGAATGAATATGACTCATTAAGCTGTAGTAGAAAAGCTCAGGAGGTCCACAGTTTGCAAAGAGTTAAACTAGCTGGAAACATTTCATTCTGTACACCACATCGTATTTTAGCTTGTAGTTAAGAAAAACTTCTACTGCTACATTTAGTGACCGTGTCTTCTTGTTAGTCCTTAACTGACCAATCAGCATGCATTACCAGAATATCTTTTGGGTAAAATTAGATCACGTGTAAGCAAAAGTAAAGGGTAGAAGTGTCTTATTTATATTCAGACGTGTTGAGAAAACTCATAAAATCTTTGGTCTCTTTCAGATAAAAGCAGCTGTTGGTAATTATTTTAATTCCTATTTATTTCTGACTAATTCTCGAGCACCCCCTCTGCTTTGCTGTACTGTGGCACAAGAGGAAGTCATATGGCTGTGTCAGGTGGAGGCTTCACATGCTACGGTGATGTCACAGTAGCTATTTCTATCTATGATATACAGTCTACTGCAAAGAATAAAAGCCAGTAAAATCCTGGCTTCGTCCCTTGTCAGCATGCCACACTTGTTACTATCCTTTTAGTTTCACTCCAGACTATGTCAGGCACAATACACACAAGTAACTCTTGAGAAAACAATTGTGTTGACAACAGGTTCTAAAAATAGTCATTCAGCTATAAGACATGACTGCTCTGACATCTTTACACTCGTGCAACATGTCAGGAAAAGAAGAGTGACCAAAAGGATTGCCAAAAACCTAAAATTCCCACATGATCATATTTAAAGATTGGTTGGCACATACTATAATTGAAAAACGTTACCACTTCCTAGTTCAGGGTTCAGGAACCACATGAGTTATTGTAGAGGGAAAAAATGACTTGGCTCTGGATCTTGTATCAGCAAATTTATTAGAAAAAGAAACTGTGACCCGCCACTACACAGGAACTCCTACAGACAGTCTGAGTGCAGAAAAATGCTGATGAATGAAGAGGTAGTGTCATATTATAATGATGAACCGGAGGCAGAGAGGAGGAAGTAGGGAGGAATATTCCAGACTTGCTGTCATCCAGTTCAACTGAACTTACTGGAAACATCCCAGTCTATTTTATTATTATTATTATTATTATTATTATTATTATTATTATTATTATTATTATTATTATTATTATTATAAAATGTAAATACAATTGTTCCTAGCACAGAACCCTGTGGAACTCCATAATTAACCTTAGTGTGTGAAGAAGACTCCCCATTTACGTGAACAACCTGGAGTCTATTAGATAAATATGATTCAAACCACTGCAGTGCAGTACCTTTAATACCTATAGCATGCTCTAATCAAAGCTTCATCAGATGATGATGACCTGCTGGTTGGCCTTCCTAAAAAACAGGAAACCAGAGCAGGGAGACACACTGACATATCCTCACTGCTTATCATAAATAACTAAAATAAGGTATGAATAGAAAGTAACAGTTAGGGTTCTTCTCCCTCCATGGCTTATACAGGTGCTGGTCATAAAATTAGAATATCATGAAAAAGTTGATTTATTTCAATAATTCAAACTCAAAAAGTGAAACTTGTATATTATATTCATTCATTATACACAGACTGATATATTTCAAATGTTTATTTCTTTTAATTGTGATTATTATAACTGAAAACTAATAAAAACCCCAAATTCAGTATCTCTGAAAATTAGAGTAATGTGAAAGGGTTCAATATTGAAGACACCTGGTGCCACACTCTAATCAGCTTCAAAACACCTGCAAAGGCCTTTAAATGGTCTCTAGTTCTGTAGGCTACACAGTCATGGGGAAGACTGCTGACTTGACAGTTGTCTAAAAGATGACCACTGACAGTTTGCACAAGAAGGGAAAGACACAAAACATCATTGCTAAAGACGCTGGCTGCTCACAGAGCTCTGTGTCCAAGCACATTAATAGAGAGGCGAAGGGAAGGAAAAGATGTGGTAGAAAAAGATGTACAAGCAACAGGGATAACCACACCCTGGAGATGATTGTGAAACAAAAGCCATTCAAAAATGTGGGGGAGATTCACAAAGAGTGGACTGCAGCTGGAGTCAGTGCTTCAAGAACCACCACGCACAGACGTATGCAAGACATGAGTTTCAGCTGTCGCAGCTCTTGTGTCAAGCCACTCTTGAACAAGAGACAGCGTCAGAAGCGTCTCGCCTGGGCTAAAGACAAAAAGGACTGGACTGCTGCTGAGTGCTCCAAAGTTATGTTCTCTGATCAAAATAAATTTTGCATTTCCTTTGGAAATCAAGGTTCCAGAGTCTGGAGGAAGAGAGGAGAGGCACAGAATCCACGTTGGCTGAGGTCCAGTGTAAAGTTTCCACAGTCAGTGATGGTTTGGGGTGCCATGTCATCTGCTGGTGTTGGTCCACTGTGTTTTCTGAGGTCCAAGGTCAACGCAGCCATCTACCAAGAAGTTTTAGAGCACTTCATGCTTCCTGCTGCTGACCAACTTTATGGAGATGCAGATTTCATTTTCCAACAGGACTTGACACCTGCACACAGTGCCAAAGCTACCAGTACCTGCTTTAAGGACCATGGTATCCCTGTTCTTAATTGGCCAGCAAACTCGCTTGACCTTAACCCCATAGAAAATCGATGAGGTATTATGAAGAGGAAGATGTGATACACCAGACCCAACAATTCAGAAGAGCTGAAGGCCACTATCAGAGCAACCTGGGCTCTCATAACACCTGAGCAGTGCCACAGACTGATCGACTCCATTGCTGCAGTAATCCAGGCAAAAGGAGCCCCAACTAAATGTTGAGTGCTGTACATGCTCACACTTTTCATGTTCATACTTTCAGTTGACCAACATTTCTACAAATGCTTAATATTCTAATTTTTGGAGATACTGAATTTGGGGTTTTCATTAGTTGTCAGTTAAAATCATCAAAATGAAAAGAAATGAACATTTGAAATATCAGTCTGTGTGTAATGAAGGAATATAATATACAAGTTTCACTTTTTGAATGGAATTACTGAAATAAATCAACTTTTTCATGATATTCTAATTTTATGACCAGCACTTGTATATTCCTGCTGTGTGTCATGCTTTTTATACATTAAAGGTAAAAATATAGTCACAAATCTTCCTGCAGACTCCTCTATCCTCTTTTTTTTACAGATGCATTCCAGGAATTGAAACATAGTGATTAATTTGTCATTCACAGGCAGGACAGAGGAGTCAGTGAAGCACAAAATAAAGAAACAAAAACAGCTCATTCATACTGGTGAATGAATGAAACATAATGACTAACAGGGCTGGTCACTTCATTTAGTCTCTTCAAGCTAAACTAAAAAAAAAAAAAAAAGACCATATCTTAAAGTGCTGACAGAATGACTCATGAGGGTGATGATACTCTCTCCTGGCAGGCACTTGCTTTTGCACAAGAAATGTGTCACAAGTACAAAAAACTGAAAGGAAAGTAAGACAGTGCTGTATCACTTCACTGAGTTTTGCAGGCATTTATTTATTGCAAAACTCTCTTAAAGTCCCATCACAACATTAGGTTGAGCTCTGGACTTTGGGCCATTGCGGCACCTTGAAACTTTTCTTTTTGTGCTTGGGATCATTACATGACCCAGCCTGGGCCAAGCTTTAGCAGTCAGATGATCTCCTCTGATTTGACTCTAAAATACTTTGGTATACAGAGGACTTTATGGTTGACTCAATGACTGCAAGATGCCCAGCCCCAGTGGCTGCAAAACAAGTCCAAACCAGCACTGTGTTTGATAGTTGGTATGAGGTATTTGTGTTAATATACTGTGTTTGACATTCAATGAATGTGGTGCTGTGCATTATGGCCGGACATTTGCACTTTGGTCTCGTCTGTCCAAAAGACATTGTACCAGACATCTTGTGGTTTCTTCAGATGCAACTTGGCAAACCTTCCAAATACGCCATACTTGTTCAGTCTTTTCTGACTGTATTATCTTGAATGTTAACATGCTAACTGAGGTCTGTGGAGTCTGAAAAGTAGCTGAGCATTGCACGGTCTGACCTTGTGATCATTTGCTTGGATGTGCACACCTGGAGCGACTGGTAGCTGTCTTTTAATGTTTTTCACTTCTCAATGTAGAAAGATGGCCTTCAAATTGCTTGGAAATTGCCTTATAGCCCTTTCAAGATTGATGGGCAGCAACAATTGCTTCTCTAAGATCACTGGCAGTATCTTGCCTCTTTGGCATTGTGATAACATACACTTGATTGCTCCATACCAAGAAATTGCTAAATGTCTGCTTTTATAGAGATGCTCATACTCGCTGATGATTAGCAGCACCTGGCTGCTACTTATCCTCTTATTTACTCAGTTTTTCTGCTTCTACATTTAGGCTTTGTTTTTGTTAAATAATGACAATATAAAGCCTGAAAGAGGGTGTAGTTTCTTTTTCACATGTTCATCAGCTTGTTATCATTGTGGATAATTCAAAGTCGATGAGCTGAAGACAAAGAAAAAAAAAACACTGAATGTAAGACGGGATTTAAACCCTTTATTTCTGAACATCGTGGCTGCATCATTTCTCCTCAGAAGAAGTTGTGACAGGATTTCCAATAAATATATATCGAAAGACATCAAGACAATTAAATTAACTAGTGAACTATATCAAACAAAATGTTGTACAGTAAATGCTGATAAATAAACATGACAATAAATATTTATCCTACTGTAACAGCACAGGTCAATTAAATTCAACTAATAAATAGTTCCACGTTTAAATGAATTGAAAGAAACTAAAAATTAATCATAATAATTTAACCTAAGTATGTTCATCAGGTGTTCTCCAATAACGGTATAACATTTGAACAAATGTTCAGAGGTGTTTTCTTCATCAGACGGAGGCCCGCTCATCCCTGCTCTCTGACAAGGTCTCAGCAGGGGACGTGTTGGAGGTAGATGAGGAGGAAGGCAGAGCACTGGAGGGTGATGGAGGAGAGGCAGTGGACGTTATGATGGAGAGGAGGGAGGTTGGAGATGTAGAGACCGCAGATGGGATGGTGGACCGGGCTTTTGCTTTCCTGAGGAAAAAAAACACAAAGACAAAAATGAGACTACAGGTTTGACTGCAGGACCGAATAAAAGTGTCAATGAGCATGTGATTAAACATTAAACTCACTCGAATTCAGCAATCTTGGGAAGAACCCAGGGAGCTCTCACATAGGAGCAGAAAAGACCGGACTGTGTCTGGAAGCTGCAGGAATGACAAACAAATTAAACATTAATACTTAAAAAATGCATTTTATTAAATTGGCTTTGTTCAGTGTTAAACTGCCTGGTAAGTTGCTTTAAAGTACTGAAATATCGGCATAATTCAAAACCACACACCAACTTTAGATTACCTCAATGTACCCAGTATATTTAGTTGAAAAGCAAAGATCTTAGTTGATTAAAGTTAATCTTCAACAGTTTTTCAAGACCATAATCATTCTTTTAAGGCCTCAAAGTATTACTTACATGACTGCATTGACACATGGATGCCTTGCTCTCTGGACCAAGTATCCCAAGATTGGTTCCTTAATCTCCTTATTGGTGACTTTGGTGCAGCAACTTGCCGGCTTTACTGTTGAAAGAGAGATGTTTAAATAAAGGCATTTTAATATAAAATAGCACCATTTGAAAGCTCTTAAGCAGACTTTATTTTAAACTTACTTTCTGATCCAGACACAGTCACAGCCACCAGAACAACAGCGACCAGCGCAAACAGACTTCCAGAGTTTACCATTTTCAAAAAGCTTGATAAATATGAGGTTAAATATGCAGTAAACCTTCGTCTCTGCAGAGCTTGATGAACTGACAAATGTCTCGAGACGTTGGATATTTAAAGCGATCCGAAAAAGCAGAAGCGATCCGTCCGGTTTCCTCATCTTCCTTCTTTTTTCTGACCTTTTCTCCTCCTTTTTCTTCATGTGAAGGAGTTTCGTGCTGATGTGGAGAATTCCAAGACACTTACATCCGGAAGCACTTTTATCACAGAGTGTCAAAGAGAAGTGATGGTAATGGTTTGTCCTGACTATTCAAGTGTGGGTGTTAGGAGTTACACAAAAGCTGCAGGTCATTCTTATTTTAATTAGTAGATTCATTAGAGATTATTAATTCTTCAATTAATCAATTAAGTAAGCGTAAATCAGTTATTCAACTTTATCTAAACTGGTCATGGCTAAAAATAAGAATTCTCTGTTAAAGCTTTCATTTGAAGTTATTTTAGGGGCAGCACGGTGGCGTGGTGGTTAGCACTGTTAACATCTAGGTCTGGGTTCGATTCCCCTTTGGCCCAGACCTCTCGCTGTGTGGAGTTTGCATGTTCCCCCTGTGTCTGCATGAGTGGTTGTCTGTCTCTCTGTGTTAGCCCTGCGACAGGCTGGCGGCCTGTACAGGTGTACCCTGCCTCTCACCCTGTGTCAGCTGGGATAGGCTCCAGCCCCCCCCCGCGAACCTGAAAAGGATAAATGGAACAGAATGAATGGATGAAAGATATATATAGATATATCTTTCATCCATTCATTCATTTATTCTGTTCCATTTATCCTTTTGGTTTCACAATGTTACTTATGTTAAAGTAAATTTCTGTAGTATGCATGACAAACTCTTTGGCAATCATTCTGGGCAGGGCACGTTCACGTATGCTGTCACAAGCATGTTCCAGTGCCGTGACGCATGGACGTGTCACTTTGAACCCCGGGTCCCTGCGCATGTGTGAGAAATTATGCAACACTAGAGTTTGGGGAAAACGGAAGAAAATCTTCAAATTTTACAGAAACTTTTATGAATAAGGGGAAGTAACTGAAAGCCATTGCAAGCACAGTCACACTCCAAAGACTTGGTAGATTTAGGAGAAATACTGTCCATTAAAAGTAAAATGAGGACATGATGACTTCAGTAAACTTGTACATAACAATGAATTTCATGTAAAATAAATTTCAAAATCTCAAATGAGTATTTGGAGTAAGATTCCTATTAAACTTGGAGACAGGTGCAAAATTTAGGTAGCAGTAATGGTGTGTGAATCACTGTTGAAATATAAAGTCTAGTGTCTGTTTATTTGGCAACAATATTTTTTAACAAAAGTCAAATGAACAGAAAACTAGACAGCATTCACTGCAAAAAAAAATCCTTAACATTTTATTTATAAGCACCTTTCATCACATCCAAGGACATGTTATGGGGAAAACAAGACAATCACATAAAAGGACAAACAGAAACTAAAATGACCAAAAGGAACTAAGAGTATGCAATTTTGAACAGGTAAGTTTTGAGTCGTGATTTGAAGATATGTAGAGCGTCAATATTGGGAATGTCAGGTGGGAGAGAATTCCATAGCTGGAGGGTGGAAGGTGGAGGGTGTGAAAGGAGGAGGTGATGTGAAGAAGTTCGGCCAGATAAGGAGGGGCGAGGTTGTGGATGGCCTTAAATGCAAACAGGAGGATTTTGAACTGAAGAATTCTGAACTTAACTGGAAGCCAGTGGAGCTGCTGAAGGACTGGGGTGACGTGGTGAAATGAGGGGGTTCTGGTGATAATGCGAGCATCAGAGTTTTGAACTATTTGAAGCTTCTGGAGGGATTTGAGAGGGAGGCCAAATAGAAGGGAATTACAATAGTCAATATGGGAGGTAACAAGACTAAACAAGGATGGAGGTGGTATGTGGGGAGAGGGAGGGGCGGAGGTGATTTATGTTTTGTAGGTGGAAATATGCAGACTGGGTAATACTACTGATATGAGAGTGAAAGGATAGAGCGCCGTCTAGGATGACACCCAGACTCTTAACCTGAGGGGAGGGGAAAACTGAGGAGCTGGTGATGGTGAGGGAGAAACTGCCGACTTTGGATAAGGTGGATTTTGTTCTGATGACGAGGAACTCAGTCTTGTCACTGTTTAATTTAAGAAAGTTTGAGGTGAACCAGGATTTGATTTCAGATAAGCAGGTGGTGAGGGAGGAGGGTGGGAGGGAAGAGTTAGGCTTTGTGGATAAATAGAGCTGAGTGTTAACTGCGAAAACAATGGAAATGTTGAATTTACAAAAAATATTGCCAACGGGTAAGTGATGAAAAGGAGGGGCCCCAGGACAGAGCCTTGAGGCACACCTGACATTACAGGAGAGGGAGGGATTTGAAAGATTTAAGCTGGATGAACTGAGTGCGGCCTGAGAGATAAGAACCAGTCAAGAGGGTTGTGGGAGCTGCCGATAGAAGCTAATCTGTAGAGAAGGATGGTGTGGGAGATGGTGTCAAAGGCCACACTCAGATCAAGGAGGATAAAGAGTAATCCAGAGTCAGCTGCCATGAGAATGTTTTGTGATTTTTCAATAAAGCAGTTTCTTTGCTATGGTGGGGGCGGAAACCAGACTGGAATTGTTCATAAAGTCTGAGTTACATAGATGTTAAGTTGAATAACAACAGTTTTTTTTACAGTATCTTGGAAATGAAGGGTAGGTTAGAGATGAGGGAAGATTATTGTAGTTGTTTGGATCAGAACCAGGCTTTTTCAGAACTGAGGTGACAGCTGCAGTTCAGAAGAGAGTGGGAACAATTCCAGTGGTAATCGAAGAATTAATGATGGCAGATATGAAGGGGAGGAGAGAGGAGAGGCAGGATTTAACCAGAGCTGTAGGAAGAGGATCAAGAAGACATGTGGAGGGCTTGGATTTCTGGATGAGGTCAGTGATTTCAGAGGGAGATGGTAGTTGAAAGCCGGAGAGCAGCTGATAGAGGTGGGGAAGTTTGGATGGAGGGAGGGGAGCAGAGACAGGACACAGATGTTGGTGGATTTTGTTGATTTTTTTTCTCCACAACTTAAGGGCGTTACAGTGGAGTAAAAATGAGAAGGAAATAAGTCAGCCGGGTGGAAAATATTATTTAGCAGTGAAAACAGTGAGAAGATAACTGGAATAATGTATCACAGGAGAAAGGCAGCTCGCATGTTCAAAAGTTCATTCGGCCAAAGAACACAAGACATCGCCAAAAAAAAACACCAAAAAGTTTACACTGGTAAGCACTGGTAAGTCCACTTAACCGGATGTTCTGTGGTCCCAGAGGTGTTAGATATTAACAGGAGTTTTTCTGTATTTCTTACTAACTGCAATGCATTGTGGGATTAAAAACATCAAAAGGAGGCAGCTGTTACACTGACAGGCTTTGTTTGGATTTTGGTCTCTGGAGCTGGAGAAACTGCCTTCACATTTCTGCAGTTAATATTAAAATATATATATTTTAATATTAAAATAATGTACCTCAAAAGACTTAATTTTATTTAGAAATAATTGCTAAATCATGAATATACTGTGAGTAAAGTTATGAGGAAGCTGCTCCCATCGGTCTTCCCCTCTCATTTTCTTCATTCACGAGCTTCTCAAAGTTCTCCTTCCATGATCTCCACACACTCCTCACTCGTTAGTAAATTTCCAGTTCATTACTTCCTCATTCCAACACCCAGTCTCCTTGTCTTTCTTCCTCCATGCAGTGGATATACTTTTAAAAAAATTTATAATATAATAATACTTTGAAAAAAGAGACCATCCTTAGACCAAAGTATTCAAATGCCCATAAACATTTTCTGTTCATAAAATATAACAAAATAACTACTAGATTTACCGACTGTTACTTTGACTCAACAATATGTAATCCTTCATCAGAATCATTTTTATTACCAAATGTGTCAGGACATCACTGCTGAGATATTACACAACAAAAAGGGAACCTTTCTTTGGCTGACAAATCCAAAGAAAAAGACCAAAAAAGGTCAAACTGTCATGGTCCTGGCCAGTGGCCCAGTGTTTTATGTTCCTTTTGTATAGTTTTATTTGTGTTACGGTTTCTGTGTGTGTCTCCCTAGGTGTCAAGTCTGTGTGTACAATGTTAGGGTAGTTCCTGTTTTGTTTTGGTCTGTCTTTGGTCCTTGTGCTTTAGGTTTCGTTTTGCCTCCTGTGTTTCCCTCCCAGCTGTTTCCCATTTGCCCATTACCTAGTGTGTATATATTGTCTGTGTTCCAGTCAGTTCTTTGTCGCATCATTAGCTGTACTCTGCTGTCTTGCATGTATATCAAGTCAAGCCATTTGTAATCTTTCCCTGTCAGGGTTTGTTCCAGGGAGAGTTCATGTTTTGGTTGTGTAGGAGATGTGTAAATGAAAACCGAGTGTACAAACACCATCCCGGAGTTCTGCATTTGGGGTCCTCCTTCCCGCCTGCTCAGTGGCGATCCATGACACAAACACATTTGCTCAATAAAATGGGGTTGGCCTCTACAGTTCATTTACCCTTCAGAAAAGCTATGGCCCAGATTATTATTATTTTTCATTTGTAGCCATTTGGTTGTGAAGAGTTGGCTGTGGGGGGCAGAGTTGGACTCAAGTGCAGGAGGCAGGGAGACAAAATTTAACTCAAAATGCAGATTTAATGCTGAAATCACAAGATTCCATTTTAGAAAGAAAGAAAAAACCATGAACACAAACTTCACAGGACAGGAGTCCAGAATATAAAACCTTGGAGACAAACAGGGGACACTCAGACCAGAGAAACATAAAGCTTCACAAGGACACTGAGGAACACTGAGATCTTAAATACTCACCAGGTAATTAGGGATAGTGGCCACAGCAGAGGAGAAAAGGTGAACAGAATCAGACTTAACGAGGCAAGGGGACGCAAAGGTAAGCAGCATGCACAGGGACCACTGATTCCCAAAACAAAACAGGAAGTGAGATAACTAAACGGGGAACTAAGACAACACAGGAGGGAGGAACACTAACTTTCCTATAAACATACTTTATAGGAACCTAAACGAGACAGAATATAAACCCACAGAACGTTTACAAAACAAAACTCAAAAGTCCAAAAAACTCAGAAAACTGGGCAAACTGACCCAGGACCAGGACACTGGCACATTTCACTTCTGCTACTCTGAGTAGCTAAACTGAACATGTCGACTGGGTTTCCACACATCCCTGCAAGCTCCCTGGTACAAAGTCTGTTTCATGTCCAGCTGGGTCCACGTGTGAGCTGGAATTTGTCATCAAAATGGGCGTCCTGTTCCTAAGCTGGCTACACAAAACTCTTGTGTACTACATGTGATAAAGACAGTTTCAGATTGAGCCCAGTCCTGATTCTCCAACACTGAAGTTAATGTGCGACAACAGCCGCAGTTATATCAAACTACAGCTGTACAGTATTTCTCAGAAAGAAATGGCAGAAACACACACAGTAAGATGGAAATAAAAAGGTGGATACAAGATCATTAATTCAGTTTTTATTTCTGACCATCAGAGTCTGCTCAACAAAAGCTTTAAATAAATATTTCAAGATATTTGCTCATTTCTGGACTCCATCAGAATGTGTTTGATCCACAAATCAATCATACAAATAGATGATCAAATTTCGAACCATCATGTTTGCACAACTTCACCTTATGACACTTTTTCAATAAATAAATATCTTTAAGCTTGGTGAACACATGCCTGCATGTAGTTATAATAAAACAAACTCTTTCTTCTATACAGTGACTTGGAAAAACTGAAAACTACTGTATCAGCACAGATCAACCAGATTCAACTAATAAATAATTAATATTTAATAATGTAACGTAAGTTTGTTCAGGAGCTTTGCAGAGGCGTTTTCTTCATCAGACGGAGGCCCGCTCATCCCTGCTCTCTGAAAAGGTCTCAGCAGGGGACGTGCTGGAGGTAGATGAGGAGGAAGGCAGAGCAGCGGAGGGTGATGGAGGAGAGGCGGTGGACATTATGATGGAGAGGAGGGAGGTTGGAGATGTAGAGACCGCAGATGGGATGGTGGACTGGGCTTTTGCTTTCCTGAGAAAAGACAAAAATATATGAGATTACAGGTTTGTGACTGCGGGACTGATTACATGACTGAACAAAAGTGTCAATGATCATGTGATTAAATAAACATTAAACTCACTCGAATTAAACAATCTTGCGAAGAACCCAGGGAGCTCTCACATAGGAGCAGAAAAGACCGGACTGTGTCTGGAAGCTGCAGGAATGACAAAGTTAAACATTAATACTTAAAAAAAAATGCATTTTATTAAATTCACTTGGTTCAAATAATTTCCTATAAAAATACTGAATAATCAGCTTAATTCAAAACTACACACCATTAAAAAAATTAAAAGAAAAAGCACTAAGCACTTCAGATCTAAAATTGTAGAATAACTCCATGTATCCACTATATGTAGTTGGAAAACAAAGATCTTAATTTAAAAATCTGATGTTTTTTAAATCTCTAACAAATTTTCTTGACTATAATCTTTTTTTTAAGTCTCAAAGTATTACTTACATGACTGCATTGACACATGGATGCCTTGCTCTCTGGACCAAGTATCCCACGATTGGTTCCTTAATCTCCTTATTGGTGACTTTGGTGCAGCAGGTAGCCAGCTTTTCTGTTGAAACAGGAATTATGTGTTAAAAAAGGCATTTCTTTTATATAAAATAGAGCCATCTGAAAGATCTTAAACAGAGTTTATCTTAAGTTTAAACTTACCATTTGATGCAGACACACTCACAGCCAGCAGGGCGACAGCGACCAGCGCAAACAGACTTCCAGAGTTTACCATTTTCAAAAAGCTTGATAAATATGAGGTTAAATATTCAGTAAATGATTATTTGGTCCTTCTTCTCCCTTTGTCTCCGCAGAGCTCGATGAACTGACCAATGTCTCGAGACGTTGGATATTTAAAGACCTGAAAAAGCAGAAGTGATCCGTCTGGTTTTCTCCTTCTTTTTCTTCATGTGAATGAGTTTAAGGCTGATGTCAGGGGAATTCCGAGACACATCCGGAATCACTTTCATCGCACAGTTTCCAAGAGAAGCGGTGGTGATGGTTGCAGGTCATACTTGTGGCATGACTTATTTTATTAGTAGATTAATTAAAGATGGTTTATTTATTGAAGACTTAATAAAGAGTAATGAGTGTAAATTAGTTATTTAACTTCATCTAAACGGGTCATGGCTAAACATAAGAATGCTCTCAGTTAAAATAACTTATGAATCAAAGCTTTTTAATAAAATTTTAACTATTCTCATTTTAAAAAGTCAGTTCTGAAGTATGACACGAACTCTTTGGTAATCATTCTGGGCAGGGCACCTTAAAGTATGCTGTCACAAGCCGCCTCCAGCACCGTGACACATGTATGCATCACTACATCGACCTCTGGGCTCCTGCACATGTGTAACAAACTGTGAAACACCAGAGTTTGTGGAAGAAAATCTCCAAATATTTACTAAGTAACTGAAAGCCATGGCGAACTTTAAGAGTTACCTTTTCATTCAGTTAACAGTATGAACAAACTCTGGAGTAGATTTAGGAGAAATAGTGTGCATTAAAGGCAAAGTGAGGAAACAATGAACTCCATGCAAAATACAATAAATCACAATAGATCACTGTTGAAATATCAACTAAAGGGTTTGTTTGTTTTTTGGTAACAATATTTTTTAATAAAAGCCAAATGAACAGACAGCCAGAAGACAAACCACTGATGTCAATCAAACCACTGCAGTCCACATACTTCATAAAGAAGTCTTCCTCTTCATCCTCTTTATAACTGCCCTCACTTAGTCCTTACTAATCCTCTGCACTTCCTTCCTCCACCTGTCCTCCTCTCTCATTTCCTTCATTATGAGCTCCTCAAAGTTCTCCTTTCATTTTCTCAACATACTCTCTTCACTTGTAGTCCATTTCCAACTTTATCCCTAATCTATGATTTCCACTCCTCTCTTTGCTTCACGCCTGGCCTCACAGAACTCATGTCTTCTTTCTTTATCTCCCTGACTATCCCATTTTTTCTTTGCCACACTCTTCCTTTGAACCCTGTCCTGTACTTCCTCATTCCATCATCAAGTCTCCTCCTCTTCTTCCCTCTATCCAGAGGATATCCTTAAAAAAATGATAATAATAATCCTTTGAGAAAATTGCAGTTTCTTAGACCAAAATAACCAAATATCCATAAAGAAAAATTTTTCTGCTCATGAGATGTAACAAAGTAAATGCTATTAGATTTACAGACTGTTACTTTGAGCGATGTGTAATCCATCAGGAAGAATCATTTTTATTACCAGCTGTGTCAGGACATCACTGAAGAGACAAATTACTCTCTAATTCAATTCAATATTATTTATATGGCACCAAATCACAACAAACACTCACCTCAGTGTGCTTTATATTGTAAAGTGAAGACCCTACAATAATACAGAGAAAACCCAACAGTCAAAACTATGAGCAAGCACTTGGTGACAGTGGGAAAGAAAAACTCCTTTTTAGAGGAAGAAACCTCCAGCAGAACCAGGCTCAGGGAGGGGCAGTCATCTGCTGTGACTGGTTGGGGCTGAGGGGGGGAGAGACAGGAAAAGACATGCTGTGGAAGAAAGACAGAGATTAATAATAACTAATGATTAAATGCATAGTGGAGGATAAACAGAGGGAAAAGAAACACTCAGTGCATCATGGGAACCCCACAGCAGCCTAGACCTATAACAGCATAACTAAGGGAGGGTTCAGGGTCACCTGATCTAGTCCTAACTATAAGCTTGATCATAAAGGAAAGTTTGAAGCCTAATCGTAAAATGTGAACACAACTCACAAAAATTGAAGCTTCATTTGGCCGATAATAAATCCAAAGAAAAACGAAACTGAGTGAGAGACACAAACACAAGGAAACAAACCAGACCCAAGAAGATGAAGAGAGAAAGATAACGGGATGGCAGGACTGTAAACACACACGTTCATTAGGTACAGAAGGAAACGCAGACAAAGGTGAAACCAAGACAAGAGACAAAACTAACCTTCAAAGTAAAACAGGAAGTAACCAAAAGATAAATACTAAACACTCAGAAAAGAAGACCGCGCTAAGCATGATGGCAGAGACAGGAAGAGACAGAAGGGGACAAATACTTTAGATAAACCTCTGATCATGACACAAAGATTGGCCTCTAAATTCAACAATCTGCCATAAATTTATTTCAGCATCAACCACCTCAACTTCTCCCAGGATTCAGCCTAATAGCTGGTTTCACCAAGCAGCCTCTTCTGGGACTGTCAGTTCCCCGAATGAGCAGATTCACTGTTTTGATCTGCAGCTCTGCTACATTTCATTTCTGCTAATCTGAGGAACTGAACTGGCTGCATTGACTGTGTTTGTGGTTCTGGTGCAGCACCTATTTTTAGTTTTGTTCTGCATGATTGCTGTATATTATTGGTGGTTTTAGAGCTAACTGACAGGTGCCTGCATTTCTGTAATGCACCTGTATGTACACCTGTGGCGTGTTAGAGGAACATGCCACAGGTGTAGATTTTGGGGACACTGTTAAAATCCGGGTGCTGATGATTTACATTAACATGCATTTACTACTTCCTCAAAACAAAAGGCAAAAGCAGAGTGGTGTCAGACAAAACTGATAACTCACTGAACTCAGAATTCATGCATCCTGTTACTGCACGATGCACCCAAACCCAACAGCCCAAACCAAACTGTGAAAACAGCTGCAGTTATATAAAACTCTGTGTGTGTGTGTGTGTGTGTGTGTGTGTGTGTCTCTGTGTGTGTGTGTGTGTGTGTGTGTGTGTGTGTGTTTCTGTGTCTGTGTCTGTGTGTGTGTGTGTGTGTGTGTGTGTGTGTGTGTGTGTGTGTGTGTGTGTGTGTGTGTGTGTGTGTTATGTTTCAGAAAGCAGAAACACACACAGTAAAATGGAAATAAAAAGCTGGATGCAAGATCATTAATTCAGTTTTTATTTCTGACCATCAGAGTCTGCTCAACAAAAGCTTTAAATAAATATTTCATGATATTTGCTCATTTCTGGACTCCATCAGAATGCATTTGTTTGATCCACAAATCAATCATACAAATAGATTAAGATCAAATTTCTAATCATCACATTTGCTCATCTTCACCTTATGACACTGTTTCAATAAATAAATAAATATCTCTAAGCCTTGAACACATGCCTGCATGTAGTTATAATAAAACAAACTCTTCCTTTGTATACAGCGACTTGCAAAAGCTGAAAAATACACTTTCCAAAAAATATTTTCCTCCACTGTATCAGCACAGATCAATCAAATTCAACTAATAAATAATATCACTTTTGATAAGCTGAAAGAAGCTTAATATTTAATAATGTAACTTAAGTTTGTTCAGGAGCTTTGCAGAGGCGTTTTCTTCATCAGACGGAGGCCCGCTCATCCCTGCTCTCTGAGAAGGTCTCAGCAGGGGACGTGTTGGAGGTAGATGAGGAGGAAGGCAGAGCAGTGGAGGGTGATGGAGGAGAGGCGGTGGACGTTATGATGGACAGGAGGGAGGTTGGAGATGTAGAGACCGCAGATGGGATGGTGGACTGGGCTTTTGCTTTCCTGAGAAAAGACAAAAATATGAGATTACAGGTTTGTGACTGCAGGACTGATTACATGACTGAGTAAAAGTGTCAGTGAGCATGTGATTAAATAAACAGTGATATTAAACTCACTCGAAGTCTTTAATCTTGGGAAGAACCCAGGGAGCTCTCACATAGATGCAGAAAAGACCGGACTGTGTCTGGAAGCTGCAGGAATGACAAATAAATGTTAAATTTAAAAGGAAAATACATTTTATTCAGAGTGTTTCATGTAGTATTAACAGGTCAGTAAGATAATTCTTAATATATTAATAGAATCAGCTTAATTTGTACACACCTCATGAAATGAAGATGCAGTACAACTAAAATGAGTGTTGGATGCTTTGAAGTATTTGCAGAAAGTCACTGATTTCTGAAAACTGAGTGATTTAAATTGTCAGAATCTTACTTACATGACGGCGTTGACACACGGACCCTTTGCTCTCTGGACCAAGTATCCCTGGATTGGTTCCTTAATCTCTTTACTGCTGACCTTGGTGCAGCAGGTAGCCAGCTTCTGACCTAAAGATAAACACAGACGTGAGTTTTCAATAAAGCCATCTGAAAGATCTTACAGAGTCTATGTGACGTTTAATCTTACCTGATGGTCCGCACTCGACCACAGCCAACAGGACAACAGCGACCAGCGCAGACAGACTTCCAGAGTTCACCATTTTCCAAAAGCTGAATAAATATGAGGCTAAATAGTGAATAAATTATTATCTCTTGGTTTTGATGTCTTCTCCAGAGAGCTCAATGTACTGACTGATGTCTTGAGAGACCAGCTATTTATACAGTGCAAAAAGCAAAAAGCAGAAGTTTGCTACCTAACTTCCTGGTTCATCTCTCTTCATGTTCATGAATTAAGGGAAATTCCACCAAGTGACCACCAGCTCTCCATCAGGACTCCCTTTCTTCACACAGAAAATGTGGTGATGGTTTCTCTCGTTAGATTGTGGGAGTGTTAGAATTCCTGCAGGTCGTTTTCCTGGTCCGGTCTGTTACATCAGCAGATTTATCAAGGAATTAATAAAGAACAAAGGTTATAAATGAGTTATTTTACTTAATGCAAGCTGGTCACAGCCTGAATGTAATGAATGATTTTTCTCAGATACAATACATTCTGAATATTTTTCTAAACTGTTCCCATCTTGTAAAAGTCAGTTTTGTGGTATTTAGTTATAAAATGTTTCTTTCGCAATCAGTTCTAGGTAAGACACATCAAAGCATACAGTCATAACGCACCACAGCCCAATGACACACACACACATACTGTACAAATGTCACATCATTAATCTCTGACCTCCCACTCATCTGTGCAGCATCACAGTTCTGGTCTATAAAAGGAAATAATGTGTACATATGATAAAATTATGTGTATACAAAGAACAGTCTTTTATCTGAAGGAGACATAAATCAGCAACAACATTTTTACTACTTTATTGTTATTTGTGTATTTTAGCAAAAATTCTTGAAAATTCTTGAAAAGATTATCAAACATTATTTGTATTCAAAACATATTTTATCACCATCAGTCGGGTTTTAGAAAACATCATAGTAAAGTTACTGCCTCCCTGAAGGTCCTAAATGATGTCATTAAAGCTCTTGATGCCAAGGACTGTGCCTAGATCTGTCCAAGGCCTTTGACAAAGCTGATGATGAGATTTTGTGTCAAGGGCTTTTGGACATAGGATTTACTGAACAGACTATGTTGGTTTCTAAATTATCTGACTGGCTGTAAATAGTGTGTACACTATGGTTGTCAAACATCAAGTTATATGGACATTTCTACGGGGGTTACACAAGGGTCAATTTTAGGACTCCACAGGCAAAGAGAAAAGTCAATTAAAAATACAACAAAACAGAAGAGGAAATAGAGACTTGCAAAAAATTTAGCTGAATATTTACCAACTTTATGAAACTGGCAACCAACAAAACCATGATAGACCATCTTTTTCCATCCACTCCTCCATTTGTGCACTTTCTACTTTTTATCTGGGTCCTGGAACAGAAGTCTAAGCAGACATGCTTTGACCTCCGTCTCCCCAGCCAACAGCTCTAGCTCCTCTACATGGACACCAAAGCATTTCCAAGTGAAAGACATAATCTGTCCAGCGTATCCTTGGTCTGCCCCATTTGGTTGGATACCTGGAACACTTTAGCTCAGCGTAGCATCCAGATCAAATCCAAACCACCTACAGTTTGCTCCTTTACGATGTGAAGGAGTGACATCTCTACTCTGAGCTCCTCACCTTATTGCTGAAGCAGAGCCCAGACACCCTTCAGATGAAACTCATTTATGCTGCTTATTTCCACAATCTTATTCTTAGGTCGGTACCTGCAGTGGCCACAGGTGAGGGTAGGAATGCAGATGGACCTGTGAGTCGACCTACAGCCTCACGCTCGTTACACCACCAGGCCGTCACAGCATGAAGTCAAAAGAGCCACATCACCTGTGATCTTAAGTCCAACTTCCTTCTTATAGATTTATATATTAGTGATGGACTGACCAATGAAGATTGATAAACAGATATTGAAGAGTAATCTTCTAAGTGCACAGCATTGCTTCTACTGTAACTGAGACAGAGCTGCTGTATGTGTGACTTTGCGTACGCTTGCAGCTGTATAACCTTCATCAGCTCGCCCACATCTGTAAACAAAACAGGCCTTCATTGAAACCTTTGTGCCCTCCAAACAATGACATAAAGGAACAACTGAAATGAGACAGAAGGAAATGCTGGTCATTCAGACTGATGGAAAAAAAAAAGGTGGTGGGGGGGGGGGCAGGAAGTGACTAAAAGTTGCATCGTGGCAAAAAGCAGAACCACCAACACTGAGACTTTCAGTTTAATGCATTATCGTAAGCTCTAAATATAACACCAAAAACATCCTCAGGCAGTTTGTCTGGAAAGCAAAATAGAGACTAAAAACAGTTTCATCCAAGCTGAGCAAAAATCTGGTTTATCAGAACAGGGGGGTGCAGCAAGGATGCAGCAAAATGTAATGTTTATTTTTATTTTGTGTAAAACAAGAGGAATATTGTAGTTAAAATGAGCAGCCGTTATGGTGCTGCAGTCTGCTCATCCTAACGTCACTCAGTGATTCATCTGCAGCTCAATTTCTTTTTGATCGTGTTCCAGTGAAATGGTTCTTGTCCTCTCTGTAGCAGGTGTGAGAACAACGGGCCGCTGTGCTGATAGTGTTGGTGTGTTGAGATGGAAGGTGTTGCACTGTGGTTCTCTAATGTCAACATCTAATGTCAACACAAACTTGCATGCATGAAAAATAGTGAACTATGTTTTATCTTCAGAGCTGAAAGACTGAAAGGCTGAGAAAAGTCATATTTAACTGAATGTGATGCACCGTATTTTGAACCTTCTAACTTCGCACAGAAACTGATTTTTGGAAACGATGAGATGAGACGCTTGAGCCTGACTTCCCCAGAATCTCCTCCAGAAATAAACTTCCTTCCTGAGTCTCATGTGATCCGGTTCTCATTTTCAGTTGCATCAGCCTGGATGTTCTTCACAGGCCTCCAAATGCAAACTGGACCGTTTTTTTTACATTTTGAGAATTTCCCACTCAAAATCCTGCTGAAGAAAACTGGAGCCCTGACTTCACTTCGCAAACTAAAAATCTTTGTATTACGTAAACAGAGCTGATACCAGCATTCCTTTGACTGCGACTATTTTAATCATAACTTGCATTCATATCTGACAGCATGGAAAAAAAATGTGAAACTTTCATCTGACGCAATTTCAAAAGTTCAGTCTTTATTTCCACGGTCAGTGAATGCCGGCTCAAGTGGAAGTGGTAGAAATACCAACAATTCAGGTGTGCGAATGCAGTCGATTAGATGTGTGATGTGTGACAAATTACTTATATTTTAATAATATACATCACAAGTGAGCTCTTTGGTCTATGGTGTCAGAGCTGCAGTCCGAGAAGATGCTTTCTGTGATGGGAAGTCGTAACGCAGCAAAGTGGAAAGTCTGACAGAGGAAAGTGATGCAAACCAGCCCAGTTCTGCAGGATTATTTAATATTCAGAAGAGAAAACATTGTATGTTGGCTGTGTCAGAAAAGACACGTGACCACATTAACACATACATGTGGATGTGACAGTGAACCCATTGTAATCTTTTTTTCCATCTACATATTTTTAGTCTGTCTTCTTCTGTGGTGTTTTAGTTTGAATTGATATGAATTCAGCTGTGATTGATGAGTTTACTTCACAGGTCTGATTGTTGCTCTTATTGTCAGAGTGCAGAGTCATTTTGGGAAAGTCATATTTCCTAATGTTGTTATTGTGTGGTGGATTAAAATCTAGCTGCTTCTTCTTTTTCGTGGTACCAAAGATCCTTGAGGAGTCATCTGTGGTGGACTCAGTCAGGCATGAAAGGAAAACAGGATCTGTTCTGCTTTATTTTTCCCTTCCTACAAACTGAACTTTCACCTCTTTAAAGGAGACGCATCCTCTTATTTCCACTCTGTATTTTTATTCTTGCAGTTCAAAAATAATCCTTTTTTATCTTATCTTATAATTGGTCTTCTTGAAACTGCGAGGAGTGATTCGTTGCTAGGAACATTCATTCCAGTAATATATGATAAAATTACAGGAACACGGAGTAACCTGAAAGTGCAGCACAGTCATTCACATCCAGCTCTGTCATTTCTTTATATAATTATATATCTGAATTCTGCAGTGCTGGGAGCTGGAGTGTGTGCGCACCCTCCCACACACACACACGCAGTTTCACTTTCCAGTTTATATTTATTTATTTTTAACCATCTTGAAAAGCAATGTGGACTTGATATTTTTGTTTTCTTTTCACTTTAGCGTGGACGTGGAAAAAAGGAAGCACGTGTCCCTTATGTCCTACACAGTGTTCACACAAATATAATTTCTTTGCTTTTACAGATTTGTCTGTACAGCTTGTGGTTTACTATTGGTGCAAAGTTGATGCAAGAAGGCCTGTGTGAACAGAGAAGAGCTAAAAGTGCTAAAATACTCATACTTTGTGTGATGAAGGGGGGGAAATCGGAAACCAACAAACACATTCACACAGTAACTGTGGAAATGTGTGAAAACGCTGACTGTACCCCAGTAATGATCCAGAAGCTGATTCGTTTGCCCTTTCCTCGGCACAGGTCGGGGGAGTCAGTGTTACTTATTTGTTCTCAATTTTAAGGTCAAGGTCGAGCAGCAGTGCACTTTTTTTTTTTTGGGCCACTGCGGTGGCTTGAAGTCGGTTTGAAGGTCATATCTCCTAAACTCTCGTTCTGCTCTCCACCTCTGAGTGTGCTCAGGAAGTGCAGTACTGACTGACAGAAACAGATGAAGTGAAGGTGGGAATGAGAGCAGCTTAGAAATGATTTAGATTCTCTTTCAAACTCATGAAAAGTTTCTTAGATTGAACTCTAAGGCAAAGTTTGTTTATTTTGATGTCAACCGCAGAACAGATTAAATAGACCTGCCAGACGACGCTGCCATCTGATGCATTTGGTTACAGTAGTTTACATGAGGAGTTCTTTCAAAGGGAAGGCACCTAGCCACTGGTACAGATATGTAGATGACACCTGGGTCAAAATCAAAACCCAAGAAGTAGAAGCCTTCACTCGTCACATTAACTCAGTGGATAAATACATACGTTTTACCAGGGAGGACACCAGAGATAACAAGTTACCATTCCTGGACTGTGCGGTGCTTTTCGAGGAAGATGGAAGCCTCAACATTGAAGTTTACCGGAAGCCCACACACACAGACCAGTATCTCCTCTTTGACTCCCACCACCCTCTGGAACACAAACTTGGGGTGATCAGGACCCTACAACACCGTGCGGAAAGTGTTCCCTCTAAGGCAGAAGGGAAGCATAAGGAACACACACACATTAAGAAAGCCCTCAAAACATGCGGTTACCCCAACTGGGCCTTCATCAAATCAGCTAAGATGCACAGGAATGAAGGCCAAACACAAACTACAGAGAATAGGAAGGACAAGAGGAACAACATTGTCATCCCATATGTGTCAGTCTTGTCAGAGAAACTCAGAAGAATTTTCTCCAAGCATGACATCTCAGTATACTTCAAACCAAGTCACACCCTAAGACAAAAACTGGTTCATCCCAAGGACAAACCCGCCAAACACAAGATCAGCGATGTAGTGTATGCTGTTCAGTGCAGTGAAGAGTGCTCGGACCTCTACATTGGTGAAACCAAACAGCCTCTTCACAAACGAATGGCACAACATAGAAGAGCCACCTCGACAGGACAAGATTCAGCAGTACATCTGCATCTGAAGGAAAAAGGGCACTCTTTTGAGGATGCCAATGTCCACATTTTGGACAGGGAAAACAGATGGTTTGAAAGAGGAGTGAAAGAAGCCATCTATGTCCACTGTGAACAACCTTCATTGAACAGAGGAGGTGGATTACGTCACCAACTTTCCCCCGCTTACAGTGCTGTCCTGAGCTCCCTTCCCAGACGTCTCAACCCCCATTCACACCTTTGTTCCAGTGACCTCAATAGGCCACAGGAAACAATGGAGCGGAGTCCTAAATTGGTTTCAACTGAAACCACTGATTAAATATGACCCACGCCCCCTTCACACCTGGGCACATGTGTTCCAGCACATGATCAATAGAGGGTCATAACCACCTCCAGGGGACTACGCCCACAGGGGTTTAAATACCTGGGTCTCTCCACCATTTGGTTGAGAACTGAAGAAGCCTTTCGGATGAGAGGTGAAACGTCTTCAAGAAACAAAAAGAAGTCCAGTCGCCTTTTTCAAGCTCCAGAGACTACTATGACCTGGATAACTGAGAATCTACACAGACATACATGAGGAGTTGTGTGCAAACAAGGTGACAGACCCTCAGAGACGTACGTTTAGCTGTTAATGATCCTTCCACGGGTTTACTCATAAACCTAAACGCTGACTGACTTTTGTTTCTTTTAGTCAGGTCTTCTCTCTTGGGAATGCCAAGTAGGTGAAAATTTAATATAAGGTCAATGGTTGTCAGTGTTGGGGGATAAAGAACACGTGATACATTTTTGGACTGTCAGGTTTGAAGAAATTTCCTGTTACAGTGGAAACTGTGTGACTTCATAGTTTCCACGTACCGGGAAGGAAATTTCATTTAAAACGCTCAACAACTTCCTCCCTTCCCTCTAATATCTGCCATTTAGAAATGCTGGAAAGAGGAAGTAAGTGATCCCATTAAGACCGAGTTTCAGAAGACCTGCTGGGTCATATGCCACACACTCGTGCCTCTGTTTCACAGAGGTCAAACTTGACAAAGCTGTGATTCAGAAGGCTTTATTACTCACCAGGATTTACCAGATCAGAGCCTCGGTCATGCTCACGGAGAACCACACTGGTGTTTCACAGGATGTGATGAAACGACAGTCACTTTGTCAAAAACATGTACAGACAGTTGCTATGACCACCACCTGTTAAGAAACTCTGTGGCAGGTTGAAGTGTGAAAATAACCACTGGATACAATCTGTTAGAAGAGTTTACCACAGAGCAGCTGCACACACGCAGTCTGTTTCACATTATTCTACTGCTGCTGGATGATCTAATTATGTGTAATAGGCCGCTTCTAATTAAGTGGCCTAGTGTATATAATAGGCCATCCCATTATGCACACTAGTAGTACTGGGTTGAACCCTCATTTTCCTTCAACCTGCCTTAGTTCTGCACATCCACGATGCTCTACTGGACTGAGATCTGATGGCTTTGGAGGCAGTTTGGAATAATTTGTGCTTTGTGACACAGTTTGTTATCCTGCAGCACACAGAAAATAGCAGCTCTAAGATATGATGCTCTAGTGGCACTAAGGGGCCCAAAGTGTGCAAAGAAAATGTCCTCCACATCATTACACCAGCGGCAGCATCCTGAACTGCTGATGCAAATTCTGATCCTACAATCTGAATGTTGCAGCAGACATTGAGACTCCTCAGACCAGGAAATGTTTTTCTGATCTTTTATTATCCGGGTTTGGGGAGCCTGCACGAATCATGGACTCGGTTTCCTGTTCTTATCTGACAGCAGGGGCGTCTGGTGTGATCTTCTGCCGGTGTAGCCCATCTGCTTCGAGGTTCATGTTGTTGTGTGTTCATGGATGAACTTCTTGGTCACAGTTTCTCCTGTGACCTCTGACATCAACAAGGCACATACACCCAGAGAGCTCACTGGATATTTCCTCTTTCAACCTTAGAGATGCCCATGTGGGAAAACCCCTGTAGATCAGCAGTTTATGAAATACTCAGAGCAGCCAATGGGGCACCAAGATCCATGCTATATTCAGAGTCACTAAAATCCCCTCTGTTCCTCATTCTGGGGCTCAGTTTGAAATTCAGCAGGTCATCTTGACCATGTCTACATGTCTAAATAGAGTGAATCAATGTCATATGATTGGATGATTTACATTAACGCACAAGATCATTTTAATAAAAAAAAAACAGTCAGGGGCCGTATATGTTTTTTTCTGACCTCTCAGAAGTGTCTCATGATGTCTATCAGTGATAGTTTATCACTTTGTTTATTTGTCATGGATGTGATGATTTATCACTGAAAGCTTGAGACAGGTCCTTGGAGCTTTTATGTTTGTTTGTTGAAAGTAAACTTTTAGTCTTGCTGTATGAAATTAGGTTAAATGTTGATCAGTTCCTGCTTTGTCACACGCGTCATACGTCTCCCCGTTACACCCACTGTGTCCTTTAGCACCCAATGCTTCAGCTGCAGCTACTGTACGAGTGCCCATGTTTAACAGATGTGCAGGATTCCCAGGTTAACAGCCAGGAGACTGGTTCAAGTTTGGAACTGTTGCACACACTTTCCTTCATCCCTGTTGCTGTTTTACTTTAACTTCCGCTCAGCTGATTAAAGTTAGGGGAAGATCATGTTTGAATGGCGAGTTGGGCGTGTCCGATCACGCTCACCTTCACCACAGTCCAGTGCATCACAGCAATGAAAGGACACTTTATGTGTTCAAACTGATGCCCCGAGGATGAGATTGGCCTGATTTATCCCACAGACAGAATAAAAGATGGATGAAGCTTCCAGGTCTGAAAGGTGAAGTCGATGCAGAGGCGCCTCAAATATGCGTTCTGCTCAGCAGGAGGCTTCATAAAGGGCTGCGTCTACCTTTCATTCTGTCTGTAATCGTGGGATGAGGTGAAGCTGTGATGCTCACAGTTTGTGCTGTTTTGTCTTTTCTTACTGTAATGACACAGATTCTTATCGTATGATGGGACATATGATAAGAATCTGAATGAAACCACTGAAATTGCAGCAGCTGCCGCCATTGAAGTGATGCTATCATCCACAGTGCAGGTAGTTAGAAATGACTCCGCTGTGGAAGCCTAGTAACGTGGGCTCAGCAGGCTCAAGATATGACTATATTTGCTACTTTTTTGGTTTGTTGCTGTCCCAGATATCAGAATCGGGCATACTGTTAGCTCAGCCAGACCACAAAGCACATCCTCTCTGCCTGCACACAGAGAGGTGGGGAGGTCACAGGGCAGAACGGCATTTTTGACTGCCTGACTGAAAAGTTCTTCTCTTTTCATTCATGAAGTCACTTAAACTGGAGGCAGTCGAAATGGAATAAATACTGTGACATTAAAGCCATGCTTTTCCACATTCATGTATGTAACTGAAAGTGAAACAAAAGTAGCAAACAGTGAAAATGAGGGTCATGTTTTCAATAAAGACTTTTAGTGATGCATATTTTTCATATTCATTTAAATCTTTCATTTAGTCAGTATTACATGTTATTTTTGGCCAAGTGTGCAAAAAGTGCGTACATATTTAAAAATGAATCTTGAGGGAAGAAGGGGATTTTCTAAAGGGTAGTTATAGAAAACCACACGCTGCTTTCGGTGTTCCCAGAAGCTTTATATAGAAAACAAATTCACAGAATATTTAAATATTTTAAAAAAATATAAGGAAGGAGGTGGTCACTTTGTTTCCTGTGGAGAATTCAGCTCTCACTGAAACTGTTTCACTCACTTGTTTATAAAAAGTCTGTCTTTATAAAGTCCCCCTGTGCCTAACTGTGACTCCTGCATGAATAAAGGGACATGACAACATTCACACCCACCAAAATGAGCAAAACATTTTCTGGGGTAAAAATAGAAGGTTTGGGGGTGCCAGGGTGGCTCAGCGGATGAGCAGACGATCACGTATGCTGCATGGTGGTGCAGAGGGCACAGGTTCACGTCCCGACCTGTCGCCATTCACTGCATGTCTTCCCCCCATGTCTCACCTCCTGATTTCCTGTCTCTCTTCATTGCAGACTATCAAAAAAGGCCAAAAAAAAAAAAATTTTGTGAAGGTTTGAACATTTTCAGAAATTGAATACTGTAAGTATGAAAAATATATAACCAATATTATTCTAGTCATTTGTGGGCGTTTTAATTTCTAGCTGTTTACATACTATTGCATTAAACTTTTTAAAAGGGATTGAAATTGTATTTATATAAAGTTTAATAAGGTGGACAGGTGAACTTGGCCTATTGGTGGGCTGGATCAACATACTATTTCATATTACTGCTGACCTTTTGATTATTAAACTACTTTAGTTAATTAAAATCAAATCAACGAATATAGTTTTATTACCTTTGACTTTGCTAAAATCCATTTTCAATCCAGAAATGAGTTAAACTTAACAATCAGCCTCATCAGCAAAAACAGAAAATGTGAGAGCAGTTATTTATAAAATATTTATACAGTATTTATACTCTAGTAGTGTATTTGTACACTTTCCAGTACAAACAGAACTAGTTAGGGGGTTTTGATGTGATGTGGAAAATATGAAGGAGGGATAAACTCCACACGTCACGCTTCACTCAACAGCTTCACCAGGGAAATAACCACACAGGATTTTAACACTTTTAAATCTTAGTGAAATAAATTCATGTTGTGGCTGTGATGCCTGTGTGGGAGCCTCGTGGCCCCTCAGCAGAGGGAGATTAGGACCTGCGGCCTTTCCAGGTGCTACAAAATCACTGTCTTGCACACCGTCCATGCAGTTTACTGCAGCAATAACACACCGCAGTCATGGTGACAGGTCAGTGTTTATTATGGCTCTGCTGCCATCAAGTGGAGAAATCAATTAGCTGTTTTTACCGTCTCTGCATGCAGAACAAAGCGGCCAAAGTGTGAAGCTGCATCAAGCGCTCCTGTTTCACTGCAAGACAGTTAGCTCTGATACCTGGAATCATTTCTGTGTAATTGTGGTACCAAATCTTTAAGAAGGTCCATATTAGTTTTTACATTCTGCCATTCTTAAACCAGCTTTAAACCAGCACTGGATTAAACAGAGGAGGATCTTCTGCTTCCCTGCACAATAAAAGCACGATATTCCAGTTTATATCCATTGACCAGACTAATGCTTCATATCCTGCCCAGGCCACGTGCCAAACTCAAGGTCCTGGGACCAAATTTGGCTGTTTTCTCATTTTAAACTGGCCTGTCCATCGATTAAGGTTCTGAAGAAGTGCAGAGTTTGAGATCTGAAGACAGTTAAATCAGTCAAACTACAGGGCTGTCTTAAAGACATAAAGGCCTGGATGACCTCTTAGTTCAGACGAAGCTGAGGTTATTGTACTCGGCCCTAAAAATCTCAGAAATTAAATGTGACAAACAGCCTCTCTACTTTTAAGGTTAGATGTCAAACTTTCCTTTTTGATGAAACTCAGGGCTGGATCAGATGACTGTGAACCCTCCCTCGGTTATGCAGCAATAGGCTTAGGCTGTTGGGGGGTTCCCATGATGCACTGAACACTTCTTCTCCACTCCTTCTACTGGTGTTGTGGAGGAAGCACTCATTAAACCTTTGCCTGCTCTCTCCAGTAGTTTGAACTTTGCCCATCCCTCAACCCCGCCGACTTAGATGACTGCCCCTCTCTTCCTGTTAAAAGGGAGTTTTTCCTTCCCACTGTCACCCAGTGCTGCTCTCAGGGGGATCATTGATCTGTAGTACTGTAGGGTCTTCACCTTACAGAAAAAAGCACCTTGAGATGACTGCTACTGTGATTTGGTGCTGTGTAAATAAAGCTGAATTGAATAGGGTTTTATGTTCATCTGTTGTCACACTAAAGGACAGAATATCCTCCTAGTGTGATATATAGCATATATAGCATGTTAATGACACGGTTTCTTGCAAGTCACCTTCATTAGCCTCTGTCAGATTTTTAGCATTATGTAATTCTTTAGTAACAGCAGTTTACTGAGTCAGTCAAAATGAGTGTCATGATGGTTTTAATGTTTCATTGTAATATCAGATTAGCACACTGGAATGGCATGTGGTTTTGAATCAATGCAGATGATGCCTCAGCGTTCCTGCTATCTTATCTTTCTTTCATGTATTTTTGCCCTGTGAACCTCACCAAGAACCACAAACTTCCGCTGCATGCCTACTTGCAAATGCCATTATTGCTTTTTGCAATCAAATATTAGCAAACTTTGAGGGCAAAAACTCAGTGTGGTTAATGTTCTCTTACACACGAGAAAGCTGTCTAGACTGTGTACAAAATAAAACACTAATGTGAGCAAACCCTACAAAAGTTTAATAATAAAATGAAATAATCATGCATGAGGCCAACAATTAGTGTCATAATTCTTATCTGAAATAACTGGTGACTAAAGCTGATGTATGTAGTCGATGACATGGAAATCCTGAGTGAAAAAGCAGGCAGCACCTCCCACCTGATTCCCTCAGAGTCAGCTGAATCACAGGCACTAAATGAGCATCCATCCATCCATCCATCCATCCATCCGTCCATCAATCCATCCATCAATCCATCCATCAATCCATCCATCCGTCCATCCATCCATCCGTCCATCAATCCATCCATCCGTCCATCCATCCATCCATCCATCCATCCATCCATCCATCCATCCATCCATCCATCAATCCATCCATCCGTCCATCCATCCATCCGTCCATCAATCCATCCATCAATCCATCCATCCGTCCATCCATCCATCCGTCCATCAGTCCATCCATCCATCCATCCGTCCATCCATCCATCCATCCATCCATCCATCCATCCATCCATCCATCCATCCATCCATCCATCCGTCCCAGCGTTCTGGGGGACCTGGTCAGCAAGAAGAGCATAAATCTGATGAAAGTACAGTTAAAAGTCATAAATTTATTGACAATTTTCCCATTTTCCAAATTTTCCAGGGCTGGATGGGGAACTTTTGACAGGGTGGGTTCTTGCCCCTGGGCCTTATGTTTCACACACTTGCAGAATGCTATAAACATTAAATTAGTTCTGTTTTGAAACTATGGCCTACATGTCCAGTACTTAACTTAAGTTCTCCCGATGTCTACTTCGAGCAGGATAACACACCAGAAAGCTCAGATCATCTAAGACAGGGGTATTCAACTCCAGGCCTCGAGGGCCAGTGTCATGCAAGTTTTAGATGTGTCTCTGCTTCAACACGCCTGAGTCAAATATAGAAGTTATTAGCAGGACTCTGGAAAACTTGACTGCATGCTGCGCAGGTAATTCAGCCATTTGATTCAGGTGTGTTGGATCAGGGACACATCTAAAACCTGCAGGACACCAGACCTCGAGGCCTGGAGCTGAATACCCCTGATCTAAAATCATCTGAACCTGAACTAGCAAGGTCTACTATAAAAAAATAAAAGGTGGCCACTGAGTGTGTGTTTCATGATATCGATGTGAAAGTTTTTAAGAGAGCTTAAATGTGTTTTTCATCCCTGAAAATCTCACGTGGATATCTCTGGTTCTTATGAAATCATGGGGAAAGTCATGCAAATAAATGTAGGCCAACAAAGTGCACAGAGAAGGGCTGATAACTCGGAAAATCTTAACAGTATGAAGGCTACATTGTACATAAAATAAAAAGCAGCTGACTTTGATGGGTCAGGTTTCAGATTTATCCCATTTTATACAGAATGACGCTGGTATCATGATACCAGAGGTTGCTGTGGCTTTGAAAGCTGAAGTAACTTGATACTGAACACGATGACATCAACACAGCTTTATTTTTTTTCATATTTGATTTTAATCATTCATGGTAAAACACTGTTTCACAGCAGGCAATCACACCAAAATGTGATGTCCATAACTTCCAGTAGACCTTAAACACTTAAAATGCATCAGCATTACACCATCACCACAACCACCTGCATTGTTCCCCATGTAAAAAATTGACCATGACATCTTTCAGATAACACAAAGCTTTACATCTTTAATGAGACTATTTACAAAACCTGTGTAGGTGTGAAAAACCGCTGTCATACACACATCAAAGATAAGAGCTGAGGTCATCTCTGAGATGTCAGTTGATCACACAGTTATTTATAACTCCATGTTTCCATCATTACAGACAGTAAGCACAGAAATCCCCACTCATGGACCTAATCACCACATTAAAACACAAAGGGGGGGAAAAGAGTAATATTTCATTTATTCTTGGTGATAATGTTTGTCATGAGGCTGTAGAAGGGAAGGAAGAACATCAGCATTCATTCATTCCAAAGATGCTGTTTTATGGCCAAAGTTTGCCATTCATCCTCATCCAGGAATTTAAATCTGTGTTTGTAGGAGATGTCTGGAGGACACTTTAATTTTCCCTGTGGTGTAGAGATGAGAAAAGAAATTTCAGTTCGATAAATGAGAAGTTGAAGCACTCATCTCCCTTCTTCCAAGCACACATTTGTTTCTGCCTGCAGATGGACCAGCAGCTACTTGAAAGTGAAAACTGTCAGATTTGTGTTCAGAATCAATCCTCTGTCAGTTTTATATTCAGTGAAACAGTGATGATGCAGCATTTTGATTCTCACCTTTTCAATAAGCTCCAGGAGCCATTTGGAAGTTGGTTTGACGCAGAGAATTTTTCTGTCAGATATAATCCTACAAACAAGAAAGAGGAAGGTAAATAAACAGTTGTTGACACAGTGACAGTTCCACCCAGTGGTTTGTGCAGCCTCAGGCGGAGCATTTTCACCATCACCACATTGGTGTTTTAAAACCGGACGTGTTGAGCAATGAGTACAGTCATGGCCAGACGTTGATGACACAAGTATCGTAAAGGAGATCAAACATCAAAGTGTTTTTGTTCCTCTACATCAGGAGTGTCTTTTAGCTGCTCGCTCGCACGCAGCCCAGTTTTCAAAGTTTCAGTGTTTTTAAATCTTTCTGTAAAATGTTTCTGTGGTATGGAAGGTTCAAAGGCTTTTATTGATAATTACATGAAGTTCATGCAAAGAGTGAATATTTGTAATGTTGGCCCTTCATTTTCATGCAATCAATCAACTTCTGGGCCAATCCTGAGTGATGGTAACTCATTCTTACATAATCGATGTAGAGTTTGTCAGAAATCGTGGGTTTGTTTGTCAGTCTGTCTCTGTAGGATTGACCACAAGTTCTCGATGGGATTAAGGTCTGGGAAGTTTTGTGGCTTCTTCAGGCTGGATGTGTCTTATTGGCACTGCTTGGTGCAGGAACCTGTTAAAGCACGTTCTACTCACAGGAAGGCATGGTGAGGGCAGCCACGTCGATATTTCTGCTCAAAGCACTTGATGTCTTTGGGCTTCCTGATTCTGTAGCTCTTAAAACAGCAGGGCAGACCTAATGATGTGGAATCAGCTGAGCCGTTATAGAGAGAGAAACTGTCATTAAGCCATTATTCAGGACTATTATAGAGTTCTACCCATTGTAATAATAAAGCAATAACTGAGACTTCAGCCATTTTCTTTCACACAGAGAAGTAAAACATTTTTTTAATCATGTCTTTTGGCCTTAGCAAAGAATGAAGTTAAAATAAATGAGTTAACTGAAAGGTGATAGTATCACATAGTACTGCAGTATTTCTTATGGAAATGCAACAAGAACCATGACACAACAAGTACTGCTAACAGGTCACAGAGAAACTCTGATAGTTGAGAAAATCAAAATGAAACTGCAAATATTTCGTACTGCAAGGGTTGAGTTGAGAATTCTTGAATAAAAATCTGAAATATTGTATCTTTGAACACCTTAGATTTGATAAAAGAAGAGCCGTATACCTTCTGGTGCAAATAATAACATCAGAAAAGCCAGGGTGATGAGGCACACCCAGTGGCTGACGGGGAGAGCCGACCACATCTTGACGCTGTGAGGCACCAAATTTAGTTTCAGTTACTGAGGCCTCTGAAAGGGTGCGCTCTTATTTTGCAGCGTCACACTGGAAGAGGAAGTATTTAATTCATTTGCAATGAATGGGAAGAGAGGACAACACCGTGAAGAGCGTTATAAATTTGCATGTTCAGTTGTGTAACTCATCAGTGTTAGTCTGTCTTGGCTTTGAAGGAATATTGCAATAAATTCATGTGAAAGTTCCTCATGCCATTTTATAAATTCCAAAAAAAAAAAAGTTCTAATTCTTCTTTTGTCGTGACCCTGTGACCTCTCTTTCCTCTTTATTCTCCCTCAAAACGGTCGAGTGCCCTCATTCTGATGGTGCAAATATTCCACAGAGAGCAATCATGAGACAGCCTCAGTCCCAGCACAGAAAAAGGTTCAACAGCTCACTCACAATTATCAGAAAGTCATTTTGTTCAGCAGAAATGCCTCCCAGGCTCTTTCCTCTCACAGTGATCATCAAATTTTCAGTGGTTGTGACATAAAACATTGTGCCGGATTAAGATTACGCATTTCAAAATGATTTAATCTGTCATATTTGTTTGTTAATTTGTTCATCATGAGTCACAGTGCTGATGTGAGGATGTGGTTGGGTGTTAAACGGTAGCCCCTCTGATGGCAGCAAGGCTGCAGAACACTTATCTGGATGGGCGATCTGGAACTCCATTTTGTTATCTGTTCGACATGTAATGACAATAAATTGATTCTGATTCTAAAGAGGAGTCTTTTCATCAAATTACCCTCAAACGCCTCATCTGGTCGAAGTAAACGTGTTAAAGAACCAACTGCTTGCTTTCATGTACCAGTAAAATAATTTTAGTCATGTTTCTGAGTTTGTTACGATTCCAGTCTCTCCCCATGTTTCCCTGTGTGTGTGTGTGTGTGTGTGTGTGTGTGTGTGTGTGTGTGTGTGTGTGTGTGTGTGTGTGTGTGTGCGTGTGTGTGTGCGTGTGTGTGCGCGTGTGTGCGTGTGTGTGTGCGTGTGTGTGTGTGTGTGTGTGTGTGTGTGTGTGATTTCTGTGTCATCTTCCTTTATTTTTGTAGCTGCTTTTCTTTGTGGATTTCTTGGGCTTTTACTTCCTATTTTTGCCTTCCCCAGATTCCCTCATTCATCTTAGCTGCTGTTTATTATTTCTGCCTTGCCTGCATCATTTTTGGGACTGCAGTTAGCTCCTGATGTTGATTGGGCAGAGTTTTTATGGCAGATGCCCTTCCTGATGCAGCCCCGAGGGGATTTGTGTCTCCTTCTGGGACTGAAATGATTGAATAAAAAAAGCCTTTTTTCTGTGCATCCTTTGTTTTTACCATTGGCATAAACTTCCTGTGGTAACAAATGTAGCCAATCCCTAAAGTATCACACTGTCCTTTAATAAATCTTGTTAAACAGCTGTAAACAGTTTTACAGAAGTAAAATTATCCATTGTGAAGACCGGAGTGTATAAAACCGATTCTGTTTAAATTCAGCTTTATGCATATGGCACCGATTTACAAACCTCAGGACACTTTATACTGTAACCCTGTACAGGCTTACTGTAACCCTACAAAGATAAATTCACTAGCAGGGACCACATCCTCCATTAGACTGACAGCATTTCTTGAAAGAGAACGATGGCTGGACTAAAGATAGATCCAGGCCTGAGACTACGGTTTGGGGAAGGCCTCAGTAAGGATGTTTGGGAGCTCCTGGGTCGGGCAGATCCCTGACTAAATGCAATGCAATTTCAATGAACTTAAAAACATGAACAAAATAGATGAAATATAGACAAAATGTACTCCCAGGGGGTTAGGCTGTAGACAAACAAACACAATCAAAGGCCCGACTAGGCCTGAAGCTCTTGGGTGCTCTCAATTTATTGGGAAATGTCTACATAGACCACCACTCTATTTCCTTCTTGTTTGCTATCCCCAACAGGACACTTTCACACAGACTCCCTGCCAAGCCAATTAGCCCATCTCTTAGCCATGAGTAGGGCCTTGAAGGGTGCAGCTGCTATCCATCTTCCACTGCGTTCAAGCCAAATATATGAAAAGAAAAAAGAACCTTGATAATATCTGAGTGCACATAACACACACACACACACACACACACACACACACACACACACACACACACACACACACACACACACACACACACACAAACACACACACACACAGTGTGATGGAGTGATGGAGAAGCCAGAAGAAAGAGCTGTGTGACATAAAAGTGCAGAAAGTTTTTAATACGAGCAGAAATACTGCTGAAACACATCTGACATGTTAAACTACATTTGGTGAAAAAGTTCACCAGGATGCCCAACATGAAATGCCTGACCCTCCAACTTTCCTTAGGAGGACCCTGGCTGTCCTACATAAAGAACAATAAGTCTAGTGATGATGATTCCGGCTCAGATGGGCATGTATAAAATAATGAAACAAATGGGTTGTGTGGTGGTTAGCGCTGTTGCCTCACAGCAAGAAGGTCCTGGGCTCGGGTCCACCTTGGCCGGCACCTTTCTGTGTGGAGTTTGCATGTTCTCCCCGTCTTTGCGTGGGTTTCCTGTGAGCATTCTGGTTTTGTCCCATGGTCCAAGGACATGTACTTGGTGGAGTTAGGTTAAATGGTGATTCTAAATTGCCCACAGGTGTGAGTGTGAATGGTTGTCTCTGTGTGTTAGCCCTGTGACCGGCTGGTGACTCGACCAGGGTGTAACCTGCCTCTCGCCTTATGACAGCTTGATTGCAACTTTTAACTTCTATACCATAGAAGTTAAAAGTTATTTAAATTCTATGGTCACGAGCACATAGAACCCGCAAGTACACAATCTACAAAATCTCATATTTAAAAAGAAAACTTGACAAAATTTGGCAATAATATTTATTTCCATCAATCGATGCATGCATGGGTGTAAATTTTCAGCTGATAAGATTAAAATGTTTACTACAAGGAAAATAGATGGTGACAAAGTCAAGTTCAAATTACATAGACAAGAGTTGAGAAAAAAAGTTTTAAAAACATTTAAGTTTTTTGGGCTGTGGTTTAATGAAAGAGTCACACAGGCTGTGCATCCTCAAAAAATAGTAGCCGAGTGCAAAAAAGTGTTAAAATGATGAGATTTTAGTCGGAAGTGACAGACAGGAATTCTCTGAAAACCGTATACACTGAGTTAATCAGGTCACTGTTAGATTCCAGATGTGCAGCATATAACTGAGCAGCAGGCACAAGTCTCCATAGACTAAACAGTATCCAGTATCATGCTTTAAGAAGCCGCACAGGTGCATTTAAAACAGCTCCAACAGCAGCATTACAGATAGAAATGGCAGAAATGCCACTAGAACTCAGGAGAGAGCAGCTAACACTGAACTACTGAGCAGATCTACAGGGACACGGACAAGATCATCCAACACAAGACGCTCTTAAACGTTGCTGCGAAAAAGAGAGAAAAGAAAGAAAGAGTTTTGAGTGGACGGTGTATCAGAAAGCAACTGAACTTCCTCTGGATGAGGTTAATATCAGTCAGACAGTGTCATTATCTGCAATACCACCGCGGACTCTTCCTGATGCTGCAGTTGATTTCACTTTATCAGAAAAGACGAACAAGAATAAGGCTTTTATTTTTAATTCACATACAGTACAGGCATAAACTGATGGGTATTATAGTTATTTTGAAATCTATACAGATGCATCAAAGGATGCATATACCAATGCAACAACAGTTCAGGCGAAGGCTTCCAATAGTGAAGTCCAGGTTCCAAACAGACATTTCCACAGTTCTCCTCTTCCTCACAGACTCTCTCTCTCTATAGCTAAAGACTCATTCTCTCTGACCACCAGGGAATCTGTGCAGACTGAACAACAAGGTAAGTAAGTCACGGCAGGTAAGCAGAGCAATGGAGCCAGCTTCGCTAATGGTAGCCAGTTCAAAAATCCAAAAATCCAAAGACTGAATGTGTTAGGGAAACAGGTTTTCTATGAAGGAAGACACCTGAAACACTTTAATTAAAAAAGTAAAACATTTAATATATTAAACGATCAGGAAAAATACACACATGCATGCGGGGACTAACCCTCTCTCTCTCTGAGCCCGTCTTCCTGTCTAACCTAAACATCTTTATACTGACAGCCTCCTCTTATCTATACATGTTTGTTTGTTAAAATTGATTAAAAAATAAAATAAAAAAATAAAAAAACAATAGGCATTTGCAAATGACATTAGTTTTCATTCTCTCATTATTCGGTTATCTTTCAGTGACAGCATTAGTATTTGAGGCATCATTAAGCATGTTATTCAATGGTATTGTAATGGAAAATTTGCCAAAATTACAGATATTCTTGTCCTAACTATTAAAAAGAAAAGGAAAACTAATTGGACCTAATTCTGTCTTACATCACACACAAAAAGTCTGCTTTCTATTTAAGAGTGTGTTAGTGCGGGTTTATCTTTAATTTTTCCTTCTTTTTTTTTTCTCTTTTCTCTATCATTTAATGAATAAAGTTGCAATCAAGTGATTATTTCAGTGGTGAATCATCCAAAAGGCTAGACTCACATCCAAAAGGTGTGAACCAGAGGCGCTGTCTGGACTTGTTTTTAACTCCCTATTTTTACTCTTCTCACTTAATAAAGATTACAATCTTGCAAAGTGAAATCATTCAAGTTATTATGTAGTAAATCAATCAGTTGATCACTTTAAAAAAATGAATCAAGCAAATGATTAAATTAAATGCAATTAGTAGCAAATAATAATTCAGCAGCTGACTCAAAACTCTAAAGGACAGAGGGGAATTAAAAACCACTACCTGACCCAAACAACGATTGAACCAAACAACTAAGTAGTGTTTGAAGCAGTGGGTTAAAATAATTCAAATAAATTAGATAGAGACACAGGGAGAGATAAAATGTGAAACCAGAGGTCAGAGTGTTCTCACAGCTATAAAAAGATGCATTAATCTCGGTGTTCAGCTGTGAAAATATGTCCTGTACAAGAACCTTGATAAATTCAGACCTCAATGATGTAATAATCTTGTTGTTCAGCTGTCATGACTTGGGAAACACCTTGGTACGTAAGTCCCTGATAATTTTAGTGTTAGTGCAAGAAACCTTGATTACTTATTTGACAGGGGTGGCTGTAGCTCAGGAGGTAGAGCAGGTCACCTACTGATCACAGGGTCTGCGGTTCAATTACAGACTGCATGCCAATGTATCCTTGGGCAAGATACTTAACGCCAAGTTGCTCTCCGACGCAAGCGTTGGAGTGTGTGAATCTTAGATAATAAAAAGCACTTAGCTTAGTTAATCATGGAAGTGCTTGTATGAATGGGTGTGAATGGGGTAAATGTAAATGTGTTGTATGAGCACTTTGAGTGCTCAAAACAGAGTAGAAAAGCACTATATAAGAACTAGTCCATTTACCATTTTACTTTCATAACCTCATTCATTTATTTATTTTGTGTATCTTTATTGGTCTTGCTCTGAATATAACACCATGTAGTGGTCAAAATCAAAGTCAGGTGAGTCTGACATGTGGTGGTAATTCTCGGGTCAGAGGTCATACTCACACTTCCCTCCTTTGTCGATATTTTACACAGAGCCCACAGCAAAATAGTTTTCTGTGATCATCTAACTGAAATCAGGACGTGTCCCTCCTTAGATCTCATTTCAAGGAAAAAACAATAATTAGTGTTACAAGAAACAAAGCAGATTATATTCCTGTGGCCTTCCAATGATAAATTATGAAAACAAATTATGAGTCAGACTGCTGAGAATGTTCAGACTGGAATTGAAACATTGCAGTCAGTTGTTATTTTTCCTGCAGTTCCTTGACCTTTGACCACTAATGTGGTTTAGTTCCTCACTGAGACCTGTGACCGAGCGTGCTTAAGGCCGAACGCTTCCCACGTCGAAGAGATCTCGTGTTGATGACCTCCTCCTGGGCTCAGACTTTACACAGAGGTCAGGGGTCAAGGAACTTACAGTTTGCCTGTTTGTCTGAAGTTGGGCCTTCTTATTTAGGGTCATGTGGACCCAGGAGCCTTTTTCCTGAGTCTTTAGAGCTGTCAGTCTGCTCAGGAGAGCTTGCTATGATCTTGAACACCTTGATCTGCACCAGTTTCTTTATTGGTAGCTGATCAGTCCAGTCTCCTGCAGCACCCAGTGATGCTGTTCAGGCTCCTGTTACAATGAAACTGAGAAATCTTTATTAGTTAAATCTTTACTCTTATCCTAGCCTATATCCCTCCTTTTGAGACATAAACTCTGTTTTTTGTCTCAATGATTACCTTATTTATCTAAAGGGCATACTGATTTTTATATTATTAGCTTCTGGGATTTTTCCTTTAATGCTTGATTTAATATCAAATTGTTTAGACATTCAAAATTAAAATGTTCTCTGCTTTTCTCTATTAGTCTTAGCTTGTAAACAAATCTACCAAATAAATTTAAATGCACAAAAATGTAAATTGGGTGATTTTATTTATCCTACATTTTCATAAATAGTTTTTTTGTTCTCTATGTTTACTTTGTAACAGAGCGGCAAGCTCAAGGTTTGGCACTTTGTTTTGCATCTTTGATTCAGCTGTGTCACAAAATGTTCACACAGACTGTTTTATTTTTTCCTCAAACTTTCTTTTAAGGTGTTCACCAAAACTGTGTTCCTCACGGAAACTTTTTCTTGAAATTTAACAACAATTTAACATAATTGTGATGATCAAGGCATTTGTCTGTTATATTGGCTTTTATTTAGAAAAATCAATCAAGTTTAGCTTTTCTCCACTAATTGTCTCTAAGCCAGGGACCCACGAGTGTGCTCCCCTTTAAAATAAAAGAAATAAAATTTAAAGTGTAAATTGAAATAAAGTCAAATAAAACAATCAAGAAGAAAAAATAAAGAAAAGATATATATATATATCTGCTTCTCAATGTTTATAAGGGGTTTATGTCAATGCTTGCAATCAATGAGATCATTGTTCCATATATTTATGTATATATACACAGAGCTTTCAAATTGTTTTTGAGTAGCAGGGGGGCATGCCAAAGTAGTAGGCACCTTATGACCGAGACCTTTGCTGTCCTCCATGGGCGTCTTTTCCCATCTGTTTTGCTTTTATGAGTACTATCCCCTAAATTTTACTACTTTTTAAAGACTTTCTTTCAGCACTCCCATAAATATATCAAAGTTACTATAAATGAACAACTTCTACTATGAAAGGAAGAAATGCCATAGCCGATGTGTTCACAAACCATTACTTATATGCAATGCATCTCAACAATGTTATGGTTTAATTTTAAACAGATGTGGCAAAAGTACTGACATTCTGTACTTCAGTAGAAGTACAAGTACTTGTGTGAAAAAAATACTTTGGTAAAAGTCAAAGTACTGGTTCAACATCTTTACTTAAGTAAAAGTAAAAAAGTACAGGCTCTGAAATGTACTCAAAGTAAGAACGTAAAAGTAGCTCTTTGGAGGACGTTTCTACCAGCTATTTTTCTGTAAAGCTAACTGAACCTCATTATATATTATTGTAATAATATAAAATAATACATGAGAATACAAAACGTTATTCCAATCTAAATTTTAATCCTAATGAATGGACTCAGCTTGAATCTGTTAGGTAGGACACAAACTGTGAAAGGGAATTTAAACACAGCTCTGTTCTCTGTGTCCTCCATAGTAGAGGGGTGACTGTGCCTCCACCTAAACACAAACATGAGGATACTCAGGGCTTACAATGGGATTCAGAAGGGTGGAGGAACACTAAGATCAGCTGTAGTGGCTCTGCATGGGGAGAAGAATCACAGCTTTCTATTGTGAGCTGCAGTAAATGATGTCGGTGTACAGGCTGTGATCAGCTGACCTGCTGCTGCTGCTCTGAGGTTTACTGCTCTGTGTGGATGAACTGAACTCACAAAGATGTAACCCAGTATTTCACAGCTATCTGAGCTGATCTCCATCCCCTACACTGACAGCATACAGGCTGTAGAAATGTTGGTATTCAGTGAATGAATCTCAGCATCAGCAGCTTTGATTCAAACTCATCTCTGCTGCACTGATGTAACCTGTAACTCTGACCATGAACACAGCCTCTGTGCACCAACACAGAGCTTTACTGTAAATACAGTACAACAAGCTAATCTGTTTATCACACTAAACTACAGTATTTTCATACAATCTTTGAATAACACAAAGTCAGCATACCTCAGTTTGTTTTCCAGTCCTCATTTTTAAAGAGTTTATTCTAGTTGTGTGGAAGCATAAATATAATAAATATAATGTCAGAATCAACAAACTGCTGCATTTTTCTCCTCTGTTTGTTAAGCATTATATTTTCAGTACGTGAACAGCTGTCTTATTTTTAACAACTTTGTTTTTCAGTGAAGCTCAGAAGGTGAATTGACTCCATGTCTTTGAATAACTGAACAACAGCTCACCTGAAACAAAGAGGATAATCAGCAACATAACGACTGCCTCCATGTTCACAGACAGAAACTTATTGAAGACCTGGATTACAAACACACAATCAGTTGTTTGATCATTTTAATTACTGATTTTTAAGGAAGGAACGATTATTAAAAACACCTGTCATCTGAATTATAAAAACCATAATAATAAAACAGAGTTAATTTTTTTTTGCAAGTACAACTGAATTACCAGTAAAGAAAATGGCATAAAGTATCTGTCAGTGCACTAAAAGATTCAGTTTCAGGAAAATAAGGAATAAAAGCGTAAAATGTTTCCTTTTCCAACAGGTTCCTGTTGAGTCTCATGATTTTAGGGTAAAATGAAGCAATTTTTAGCTCAAGTGCAATAAACCCATTAAAGTAGTGGCCGTCATGTCAGAAAGAAAGAAAGAAGCACTGAGAAACTCACTGTGTCCTTCCTGTTTAAAAGAAAGTTAGATATTACTGTATCTTGAAAATCTAACTGACATGCATTCACAAGTTTTTTTTTAACTTAACTCCTAAGCTGACGAGCCCTCATGAATCGACTCACTCCCTTTACAGCAGGAATGATTCTGTTTAAACAACCAAATGGCAATAACATCAGAATGAAGAAAAACCAGAAAGATTAAAAAAATGGAGACATTGAGCCTCTGAAACTAATGATGTCATTATTAACACTTCATCACTAGTCTACTTGGTCTCAACAGACATGGTCCAGGGTCTTTATGTTGCTGTTGTCACTTTATTTATAACATAATGGTGATGATGGCTGGTTGGAGGGGTCCCCTGAGAATTTGTGCCTCAGGCTTTGACAGGCTCTACAGTTGCCACTGCACATAAACAGGAGTTGATGGTCACAACATTGGGCAACAGTTTATGTGGAATTTTGAGTGGCCAGTAAAGATCCTGTTTCAACAACATTTAAGTACTAAACATTTTTCATAAATATTAACCTGGCTGGTGTACACTGTTCAACTATTGGCAAGTACCCATTAACCACCCTTGCCAGCCCTTAGTGGTTAGCAGCAGTGTCTCATAATAAAATGATAACATTAAAAGCTAACATTATCAGTCCTCCTCCTGCAAGAATTAATAGGCAGTGCATAACAGTAATTTGAGTCTAAAAACTGTTTTCCTTCTCTTAAACTCCCAGATTGAACAGATTGAAACTGAGAAATATTTACCCACAACAAGACTCAATAGTCACTTAAAATTTTGAGTGAAAATCTAGATTTTTGCTTTCTTTCTTATTTCTGCCACTAAATGGTTTTCACATGGAATTTTAAGTAACTTCAACTTTTGACACATTTTTACTGCATAGAAAAAAACAGTAGCAGCCTACTTTACCAACTGTATTTGATCAGCAACAAAAATCACCAGCAGAAGCCCAGCAGTACCTCAAAAAACCTTAAACTACAACTGTGTGTGTGTGTGTGTGTGTGTGTGTGTGTGTGTGTGTGTGTGTGTGTGTGTGTGTGTGTGTGTGTGTGTGTGTGTGTGTGTGTGTGTGTGTGTGTGTGTGTGTGTGATTTCTGTGTCATCTTCCTTTATTTTTGTAGCTGCTTTTCTTTGTGGATTTCTTGGGCTTTTACTTCCTATTTTTGCCTTCCCCAGATTCCCTCATTCATCTTAGCTGCTAAGTAAGTAAGTAAAGCTTTATTTATATAGCACCTCTCAAAACAGATGTTACGAAGTGCTTCACAACAGGACAAAGAATAATAAAAACAAATTAAAAACAAATTAAACAAATGCCAAGCTAAAAAGATGTGTTTTTAAAAGACCTTTAAAATGCATCAGTGAGTCCGCTGCTCTAAGATGGACAGGGAGAGAGTTCCAGAGACGGGGAGCCACTGAGGCAAAAGCTCTGTCTCCTTTCGTTTTCAGTCTTGTAGAACGCACAGACAGTAGTCCCTGATCACATGACCGCAGTGATCTAGAAGGAGTATATAAGTGAAGGAGTTCACTAATATACAATGGGGCTTGCTCGTGAAGAGCTCTAAATGCAAGTACCAAAATCTTAAACTGTATTCTCAGTTTCACAGGTAGCCAGTGTAACTGAATCAGAAGCGGGGTGATGTGAGAATATTTGGAAGATTTAGTCAGAAGCCTAGCAGCTGCATTCTGAACAGCCGGTAAATGCTCCAGGGAATGTTTGCTAAGACAGGTAAACAATGCATTACAATAGTCCAGGCGAGAAGATATAAATGCATGAATAACCATCTCAAGTTCAGAATGAGATATGATGGAGGTAAGCTTAGCAATATTCCTAAGGTGGAAGAAACAAGAATGTGTCAAAGATTTAACATTAGAGTCAAGCATAACGGCAGGGTCAAAGGTTATCCCAAGGTTCTTAATAGAAGGCTTAACGAATTTAGCAAGAGGACCAAGGGCTATCATTATATTAGAGACAGATCTATCCAGAGCACAGATCAGAATTTCAGTTTTGTCCTCACTAAGTAGAAGAAAATTTTCGGCTAGCCAGTGTAGTTGTTTGTGTGACCAAAAATGTTGTTTCATGATGGTGTAGTTGAAGAAATCCCTCGCCGACAGTCTTAATGTATAACATAAAGTTTATTTACAAAAAAGATAATGTCAAAACAGATGCTTTTCTAGCCATCTGGGAGAGGAGGCCCAATCTTCCTAACTCCACAAAGAGAAGAACAGAGATTATATAGTGTTGGCAACCCCCACATCCTAACTTCCATACATGGCTCCAAGCTCCAAGCTCCTAACCTATAGCTGGACATATGGTCATCTCCTTATATGGAAGGCCAGAGAGCCTACAAGGGGGCCTCTTTGTGCATTCCTTTGGCCTGAGGCCAAACCTTAAAGCTCAGGTTACTTCTTTTTACACAATCAATAAGGCCTAAAAGAAAGAGACCATATATGCATACATAGTATTTTAACATAGCAGTACAGACACTACATAAAGTATTTTCTGAAAAAACAGGTATAGCTTGTTTCCTGCATGTATGTGAGGTCATTCTCTTTTTTGGAGAGAAAGCAACATGAGGTTACACTCTCTCATACCATTTACTGATCAAAGCAGCCCTGAACTCAAGGCCATAATCCTAAAGGAGAAAACCTATACATAGATGCAGTTTAACACACAGTTTAACACAAAGATCAGATACCACACCAGCTTTTAAAGGATTTTAAACACATTATTAGTACCTGCAACTTTGAGACATGTTCATGCTTGAAAGAAATATACAGCTGGATGTCATCAGCATAACAGTGGTACGATATTCCCTCAAAAGTGTTTTGAACATGCCTCAAAGGGAGCAAATATAACAGAAAGAGCAGAGGGCCCAAAACAGAACCTTGGGGGACGCCATACGCAAGATAAGCAGAGTCGGATCTGAAATCAGAAACTGCCACATGAAATCGACGATTTGACAAGTATGAAGTAAACCATTTCAGGGCAGATCCAGATATACCCACCAAGCGATGTAGTCGATCAAGTAAAACTTCATGGTCTACAGTGTCAAAAGCAGAAGAAAGATCCAACATCAATACAACAGAACATTCTCCTGCATCCCTACTCAACAAAACATCATTGGAGACTCTAAGGAGAGCTGTTTCAGTAGAATGAGCTCTACGAAAGCCAGATTGAAATTTGTCCAGGCTATTATGTTGTTCCAAAAAGGCAGTTAGCTGTTTAGCAACAACCACTGCACGAAAAGAGGCATATCCGTCCCCGTATACTGACGCGGGCGCACCTAGTTATCGTCAGCTTTCGTCAGCATACGGGGATGCGCATATTCGTTCGCCTGAGACGGATATGGTCGTTTACGTACCACTAGAATCAGCGGGGGGTAAAGGTACGGGGGGAGCCAGCAGGCGCGAGGGGTTAACGACTCCACTTTACATATGAATAGCAGCGCTGCAAGCCGAAGCAGCGGCAAGAGACCCACGTGGCTTCTCAGTCATTGGATGATAAAAATGACATCACAATTCAGTATTCACATGTGATTGGTTGGTAGATCTGTCCCCCCATTGGCCTTTATAAAGACAGGCCTGGGTAAGCCCCTCCCTAATAAATAATAACCCAGTAATAAAAATAATTTTTAATTATTTCTGTGATATACCTTTTATGTTATGTTGTATTCATGCCATGCTAATAACCTCAACTAAAAGGAATTCAATTAAGAGAAACAAATTGTGAGGCACAAGTTTGAATATTTTTTTTTGTTTTATTTATAAAGCAATATGCACATACACACACACACACACACACACACACATCATATAATCTATATATATAAAGAAAACAAAAACATTATGACATATAATGCTTTGCTACTTCTGGGCCTTGTGGTGGTGGCTTTCTCTCAGAGCATGCTCCAGCATACAAACACTTATGGTGCACAGTGTTGTATTTAGGGTGAGCTTCTAGTCTGTCTTGCAGTTTGGCTCAGAGGTCACTGAGCTCCTGGCTGGGGAAGCTTGGGGGTCTTAATCCAGCCCGACACGCCCTCTGAGACGCCATCCTCCTCATCCAACATGAGGTCAGTGGTGACACCGTCCCAGAAGGCAACCTCCTTCACTGCCAGGTCACTCGTCCTCGCCTCCAGCAGCTGTTGACACAGAGCACATTAAGTCATTATGAAACTATATGAAATATTGTGAAAAATCAGGAAACTACACTGAAAGTTTGAGTCTCTTGACTTTGAATGTACACATAGCAGATAAGACCCTGAAAGCAAAAAAAAAAATTAATCAGCCCATCTTTGTCATCAGAAACAATGGTTATGTGACAAAGTACCAACTCCTGCATCCTGTGAATAAAAGACAAATGAACAAGTACTTTGAAAAAATTTAACACTGATAAAAGTACTTCAGTGATTTTGGTCATTAACCCTTGAGGCACCTTTAAACTGATTATACACTTTTTATCTTTTAGGTCCCAAAATGTTACAGCTGCTGAAACTATAAACATTCAATGTTAATTATTTTCACCTGCACTGCATCACCTTTTTATTAAAAAGGTGCAAGCAGGAACTTTCATTTCGGGGTCACGATGACTAAAATGTTTCTCTCTTAATAATAATTTTATGAGGTTGTTATCAATGCATTTTTATATGTGTCGCAGCTGTAGCGGCAGTAAAAGGAGACTTGTGAACTGGGTTTGTTTCTTCGGTAAATGCTTTTATTCTGGCTACATGAGCTCTCAATCTGCGATGCAACAGCTCTTTCTACTGCATTTCTACATAAAAAGATGTTTTTATTGCCATAAAATAGTTATTGAGGGTGGAGTGATTCAGGCGGATCACTACTGAAGGCCTAGGTGTGAAATGCATGGCCGCCACTGCTTTTTATATACATTTTGGGTTGTTCGAAGAAGCCAGATTTTATATAAAGTCAAAAAAAACAATAAGTAATATTTTCCAAAAATAAAACTGCATTTCCAAGCTAACTACACAAATACAGCAGACCAACAAAACAATCCAATACGTCTTACCGGCTTCCTTCTTACACGACACTGGGCAGAGTTTTTAATGGCTGCCGCCCTTTCCGGACCGTGAGGCTGACTGTAGCAGAAGCTGCGGCGAACCGTCTGTAGGTTTTTCAAGAAGCTGAAAAACATTTTTGTACATTGTAAATAAACACAGTGTAAACACAGTGCATACATAAACAATAATCAGGCAAAAAAACACACACACAAACATACAACACCAATAGATACTTACACACAATTATATCACTGTCCACGCATTAGAAACCCACTCGCGTTGTGAGGCGAACAGTCTGTGGAAAAAAACGTGAAAATAAATAAGAGTAAAAACATTTTAAGTTCTTCTCTCCTCCACACATTGAATACTGCTGCTTTGTTTCTGATTCTTACCTCTGCAGAGGATCATACCGGCTTTTATTGGATTCAGAGTTGTGCAGGCCGCGAACTGCTTCCTGTAAGATGAAATAAAAATAAGAAACCAAATCACAATACGTCTGTCAGCTTACTGTGACCATTCCTCCACTCTTAGTATTTTTGTTTTAGAAACGACCAAGTCTTACCGCAGTTTTCGGATCGTGCTGCCGTCTTTTCCTCGAGTCCTTCTGTAGGTGAGGCTTTGTTTAGAGTCCAAAGCATGGAGTCTCTAAACAATAGACGCCATGTTGTCTTTCAGTCACGCTTGTACAAACTTGAGTAACTGAGTCGATAACCCACTCACTGCAGCCAGCAGCGTCTTCTCGTCTGCAGCGGCGCTGGTTGAGGCTGGCCAGTAGAGAGGCCCGCTTTCACCGGGAGCTTCTGGGGTGTTGAAATATAGACGACGTCCTCCATTGTCGTACCGGGAAAGCAGCGTAGACAAAAACCGCCATTCAGTTTGAACGGAAGAGAAGGAAGGCACTGATTGGTCCTACAGACCTTCAGCGTGATCCCGCACGTGATCTGTATTGTCCAATCACAGGCGAGGAAGCTGCCACACGGAAATTAAATTCATTTCATTTCAAGTGAATTCAATTTTATTTATATAGCAGCAAATCACAACAAACAGTCGCCTCAAGGCGCTTTGTATTGTGGATAAAGACCCTACAATAATACTTACTAAATAATACAGTCAAAATGACCCCCTATGAGCTGGAAGATGTGTTGTTCACACATCAACTGTCTGTTTAAGCAGGACAACTGAGAAGGTGACTGTTGCATTAAAATTTTCCTTATTTTTTTTTTTATTTACCTTTTTACATTTACATTTTTCTCATGAAGGTTTTGCTGATATCTCTTATGTACATCCATGTAGGGGAAAGTGGGGTGATTTGTGCCAGTGGGGAAGTTGTGCCACCCCTGTTTCTAGGGAACCATAAAAAATTTGTCATGTGACCACACATTTTGAAGAGTCAGTCATTTTACTCATCCTGGAAAGATGAGAGCCTCATTGCATGAGAAGTAAGCACATTTAACTTCAAAAAAATGTTTTTTGCCCTACAAAGTAAATTTCTATGATCAGGGTTTTTTGATTGTTGTGTCTGAACAGTATAGACAAGTTCGAAAACATTCTACAAATGTTTTACTGCTTTGGTATGCTACGCTATAAGTCTATACAGCTAGCATTATGTTATGCTGGATGATGCATTTTTTCCAAAAAGTTCGGGTTCGGGTGATTTGTGCCAGAGGGCCTGGGTTAAGTTGTGCCAGTGGCACAACTCACCTCCACTATTATTTATTGTAATTGTACACTGTTTTTTTTTTTTTTTTTATCACTAAAACTATATGCCATTCTTCATTTTAGACCAAAAATAGAAATAGATCATAATGCCACAGAATTATAAGAGGAAGACAGGCAGGGGTTCAACCAAATGCTCCACCAATTACCAGTTCTGCTCATTTTGGACAACCATGAATCTCACTCACATCTCACTGAAGGCGGTGACAACTCCTAAAGAAATGGTGTTATGCTCACCCTGCCATCACACACAGCTTTCAACCTTTAGACAAAACTATTACTATTACTCAATGAAAACCTACTACAACAGTACAATGGATGGATGTGCAGGTGATGGATGCTGATTTTTTTCTTCATTTTTCATTTTGAACTCAACTTTGTTCTGGTGTGTTCATAAAGCGCTAGACCTTTTTTAAGAAAACTGACCTTTGATGTGCTCATGTGGTGCAATAGGCTTGTAGAAAAGTACCCTTTGATGTTGTAAAATAACTTTAAATAAACCTTAAATGAGTCATTTTGTATTGTATTTGTCTAGCTTTTATAAAGCATTACAGTTTCTGAGATCAAAATATTTTGTTTTACTTGAATAATCAATGGCACAATTTACCCCAATGCATTATCTCCAAATTGCACAACTTACCCCGCACCGGGGCAAGTTGTGCCACAAGACCACTTTTTTCAGGAAGCTGTATTTCTTAAATACCATATTTCAGATCCAAAGTGATTGTTCCCAGGGATGCACCACATTCTGAAATATATATATATATTTTAGTTGGAAGCATTACTATCATGGTCTTGCTTTAAAGTAACTTTAAGTAAAAACTGGCACAACTCACCCCACTCTCCCCTATAGCAGAATAAAAGTTTATACATTTTCGTATTCCATCTGCCTTGGTAGTCTTTAATGTCATTAATGCATGTGAACATTCACTGAACGTTTATAGGCAGCGTTCATGGGATGTTGTCTGAATGTTCAATGCTAGCTGGGAAGCCACTGCAAAGGAGAGGATGATGGTGTGACAGACTTTTTGTTACAGTGAATTAGACTGAAAACTGAGTATGCTTTTCAATGAAAATAATGCTTGTGGTGTCACCAAAATCAAGATATAGCCTTTGTTTATCTCCCTCAGTCCACTAAAGTTCAGGGTTCACAAAAAACTCCATGACAAAGGCTCACAGACAGAAGCTCACAGACAGAAGCTCACAGCCTTATTGGAAAAAGGGACAAAAGCTGAAAACCTCCAAAATATATTTCCAACTAGATAATTCAAATTTATAAATTAGAATGATTTCTTGTGAGATTAGTCTTGTTTGAATGTTTCGCTGTAGAAATAAAATATGTTGGTTACAACTTGGGAGGGGTAGACCACTGGTGAGTACTGGTGACCCCTGGTGAGTACTTGATTTGCATTTGTATGACTCACAGAAACCTCCTTTACATATGAGAACCTGCCCTAGACCTGAGGAGAGGGGGGAGCTGAGGGAGCACTGACACAGAGAGTCCACGGCAGTTTCCCTACAGTTTACTGTTCTGGCCAAAGCCTCCTGCTGAGAGCCCTAAAACTCAAGGCGCGCGGCAATATTACATACAAGAAACTGTCGAAAAACCCACTTTTCATGCAGTGAACCTTTTCCAGATAAGAATGGTAATTTAGATATTGGTCTATAATTATTGAAAGCAGCGGGGTCAAGTTTGGAAATCTTTAAAAGTGGATGGATGACAGCGGTCTTAAGATAAGCGGGAACTTGACCTAAGAGCAGTGAAGTATTTATTATAGAAAGAATACATGAACTGATGTGCGGAAAAACATTTTTAAATAGGGATGCAGGTAGAATATCCAGGGAACACGAAGACACTTTCATAGATTTAACTAATTTTAGCAGCTCAGGTGAAGTGATCAGAGAGAAACTTTCTAATGAGAAAGACAGGGCTGGGGCAGGAACGGTCAGCGAACAACTGGACTGAGAAATATTTGACCTAAGAGCGCTGATCTTGTCTACCAGAAAATGCAGAACGGTACTACAGTCTTTGTTAGAAAAGATTGGTGCAGTAGGTAATGCAGGATTAACCATAGCAGTAATGGTATCAAATAGCACTCTTGCATTACCCTTACTTTTCGTGACCAGATTAGAAAAATAGGTGGCCCTTGCATCTTTAACTGAATTATTAAAGTAGACTAGGAGGTCCTTTAGATATAAAAGGTGGACATGTAAGCGACTCTTCTTCCACAAACGCTCAGACTTGCGGCAAGAACGCTTTAAGCCACGAATATTATCGTCAATCCAGGGCGAGGATTTAAGGATAGGAGTTAATCTCGTTACAACTGGACAGATTTCGTTTAAGATAGTATAACAGTGAGCATTAAATAGATTTGTTAAATGATCAACATCATCAGACAAAGATAGAGATAAATTGAATCTATCTGAAAAAACATCTGCTGTTGAAGAGTTTAAGATGCGAGAGCTGACCATGCATCTAGCAGGGGACAGAGTGTGTGTTAGTGTGTATTACATAGTCAGAAGGTGGCACTGTAGTTCTCGAAATCTTACAGGTGCTGGTCATAGAATTAGAATATCATGAAAAAGTTGATTTATTTCAGTAAATCTATTCAAAAAGTGAAACTTGTATATTATATTGATTCATTACACTCAAACTGATATATTTCAAATGTTTGTTTCTTTTAATGTTCATGATTATAACTGACAATTAATGAAAACCCCAAATTCAGTATCTCAGAAAATTAGAATATTGTGAAAAGGTTCAATGTTGATGACACCTGGTGCCTCTAATCAGCTAATTAACTCAAAAAACCTGCCCCTTCAGTATTGCATATCAGGCCTGGCATAAATAAATAAGAAAATAAAAATACAAACATTAACAAGAATAGCCTATAGAAAACTTATAGAGCTGTTCTTGTAAAAGCAAATATGTTTGGTACATCAGTGCATTCGGATCGTCATTCCGATTGCAAAAACTGCCAGACATGACAGGCTTAAAAAAAAAAAAAAACTCAAAACACCTGCAAAGGCCTTTAATGGTCTCTCAGTCTAGTTCTGTAGGCTATGCAATCATGGGGAAGACTGCTGACTTGACAGCTGTTCAAAAGACGACCACTGACAACTTGCACAAGGAGGGCGAGACACAAAAGGTCGTTGCTAAAGAGGCTGGCTGCTCACAGAGCTCTGTGTCCAAGCACATTAATAGAGAGGCGAAGCTGTCGCAGTCCTTGAGTCAAGCACTCTTGAACAAGAGACAGCATCAGAAGCATCTCACCTGGGCTAAAGACAAAAAGGACTGGACTGCTGCTGAGTGCTTTAAAGTTATGTTCTCTGATCAAAGTCAATTTTGCATTTCCTTGGGAAATCAAGGTCCCAGAGTCTGGAGGAAGAGAGGAGAGGCACTGAATCCATGTTGGCTGAGGTCCAGTGTAAAGTTTCCACAGTCAGTGATGGTTTGTGTGTCATGTCATCTGCTGGTGTTGGTCCACTGTGTTTTCTGAGGTCCGAGGTCACACAGCCATCTACCAGGACGTTTTAGAGAACTTCATGCTTCCTTCTGCTGACCAACTTTATGGAGATGCAGATTTCATTTTCCAACAGGACTTGGAACCTGCACACAGTGCCAAAGCTTCCAGTACCTGCTTTAAGGACCATGGTATCCCTGTTCTTAATTGGCCAGCAAACTCGCCTGAAAATCTATGAGGTATTATGAAAAGGAAGATGTGATATGCCAGACTCAACAATTCAGAAGAGCTGAAGGCCACTATCAGAGCAACCTGGGCTCTCATAACACCTGAGCAGTGCCACAGACTGATCGATTCCATACCACGCTGCATTGCTGCAGTAATCCAAAAGGAGCCCCAACTAAGTATTGAGTGCTGTACATGCTCATACTTTTCATGTTCATACTTTTAATTTGAAGTATATCAGTCTGTGTGTAATGAATGAATATAATATACAAGTTTCACTTTTTGAATGGAATTACTGAAATAAATCAACTTTTTCATGATATTCTAATTTTATGACCAGCACCTGTATACTCTGACCCTACCATCTGAGTGTTGCAGCAGAAGTCAGGACTCGTCAGCTCAGGTAACAATTTTCCAAACTTATGTTGTCCAATTTTGAAGTCCATGTGTGTGTGTGTGTGTGTGTGTGTGTGTGTGTGTGTGTGTGTGTGTGTGTGTGTGTGTTCAAAATTGTGGGATACTATACTCTTTTGAGGGCCCTCATTTCATCCAGATGCTAAAGGTCATCAGAGGTGCATCTTTAACCTCACACCACACCCTCACAACTTTCTTGAGTTTGCACCTGTTATTAACATTAAAATTACAAAAGCACTGAGTGACTAAAGCAGTGATTCTCAAATCCAGGCCTCGTGGCCCAGCGTCCTGCAGGTTTTAGATGTGTCCCTGAGCCAACACACCTGAATCATTAGCAGGACTGTGGAGAACTTGACTGCATACTGAGGAGGTAATTCAGCCATTTGATTCAGGTGTGTTGGATCAGGGACACATCTAAATTCTGCAGGACACTGGGCCACGGGGCCTGGATTTGAGAATCACTGGACTAAAGGAAGAAAAAAAACCATCTGACCTCATTCATGAGTTACAGTCCCACTTCCTTCCTCCATGTAAGACCATCAGACATGCATGAGGTCTTCTTCTCAAAAGGGAAGTTTGACTTCCAGGTATCCACCTCACTTTCCATCCTCGTTGTGCAGCTGAGTATTTCAGTAGTATTTGTGTCCAGCAACAGAGGTTGACTGACTTCGCTGCAGCTTACTTTTGAGTTGAAAGAGAAATTTTCCAGATGAATTTCTGGATTTCTCCCACTCTGTTAAATGGAGCGCCGACTCCAACGGCCAAGATTCCATCCAATACACCCATTATAATCTCTTAAACAGGGTGGAAAAAAGCACAAAACTTAAACTAGAAATGAAGAAAAAACGTAAAAGATATTGAAAAGATAAATATAAGCTGAATAGTTCAATGCTGTGTCATAATTTTAAAGTTTGAATGGTGTCTGCAGCTGTCGGTTCACTGAAGATTTGAAGACTTTGAAATGAATAGAAAAATTATGGTGAAAAAAGAAAAGTACAATGAGAAATGAGAAAAGTACAAGCACACATGCCCACAAGAAGAGGAACCTAATGGTGTTTGAATGTTTGTTTGTTTTTCAAGTTGAAGCATGTTGAAATAGTTAGCCAGAAAAAAAAGATAAAGATTTGGCTCTAAATGCTGTGAATGCTGAATCAGAATTCACAGTAATTTAAAGGTTAGAAAAAGACACTGGAATTTTCTGTGTAAAAGTACTTCTTGTTATTTTCATGTGACCCTCTCTCTTTCTCCACTGTGACCGCCACAGATTTTTAAATGAAGATGATGTGGGGACAATCAAAGTTGAAACAAAGTGACTACAACTCAAAATATGATCTACTCACTTTCCACTGAAACATTTTCTAAGAAATTATTACTTTTGTAAATTATTGCTGGAACATTAAACTCCTTGCAGAAATTAATTAGCATGATACAGCATATATATATCAAAACTTAAAATAAAAAAGGGGAAGTTAGCAGCACTTTACACAACACTTTGGGTGTGTTGACTGTGTGGGCGTGTTTATTTTGGTGTAGACACATCACCAAAAAGCCCCTAATTCAGCAATAAGCTACAGTTTAAAACGTGGCTCACAGTAATAGTCACAAATTCATCAACTGGAAACAAACCTGCTCACAGATCCAGAGTCAGATTTGGTGCCTTTCAGTGTCTGAAGATGCGTCCGACTCTCTCTGCCAGCCTTCTTGTTCTCGCCCTTGCTGTGGTGATGCTCAGCTCTATATCAGCAGGTACAGTTTCTGTGTATTTGTGGGGTTTGCTGTGCTGTGACAGTACAATAAGACCAGCTTAAAGATCTGTTTCTCAAAGTAGTTATGAATCTATCTGGCCTTAATTTCAACTGATGATGTCATTAGTGGTGAAATGTTTCTGGAGAAGTCACGACTAATTTAGTGGTTTTTACAAAGTGGTTTTTACCAGGAGTAACTCTGAACACATTTAAAACCACCAAAACATTCATACAACATCTGAGAGCACAGTGTATTTTATTCTCCATGGTATCTGAATAATAATAATAAAAGTGTGTCATGGTGTGTTGCAGTGGATGGCCATGTGGCACCTTCCTGCTATTCTAAGTATGCTAAAGATGGTACAAAAACCCAGGTTGCACCTCCATGGGCAGAAAACATCGTCAGCTGTCTTAAACAAAACCACCATCATGGCTGCAAACCTGGCTACATGTAAGTAAACATCCCCTAAATACACTGAATAAAAGTAAACTGCAGGGCTGGAGACAAATATTAATCTGTTTGGATCAACAATTGTAGAGCAGTTTTTTTGGTTTCCCAAAGATGATATTCAGGAGACCTCTAAATAAATCTACTTGCCTTCTTTCTATTCATCTACTTTTATTCTTTTTATTCCAGAGTTCAAACAAGGAATTTTTTTTTTCTCAGACCAAACACCGAGTGGCTGACAAAGAAAATAAATGAGGTGAGTTACAAAACATCCATAAAAAGTTGAGAAAAATCAACATTAAGATAATAAATGATGTAAATGATTAAAATAAAAAAGACACTGAATTTTGTCTAATGTTGCTTCTTGTTTGTCTCATGTGACCTTTGATCTCTTTTTGACCACCACAGAAAACCCTGAAGTGTCCTCCTATGTTCTCTAAATTAGAATGATGCGGGCACGACAAAGCAAAGCAGCTGCTGCAACCATTTTGGATGATTTACTAATTCATACTTTCTAAAGCAACATTTACTAAGAAATTGTTATCGTTGTAAATTATAACTTAAAATGCTTTAATCTTAATAAAGGTTTTGGTAAAAATTGATGTTTCAAGTTCTCATTCTGTCTTCAAACTGAGACACACAAACATGTGCTCTGAAAACTAGAAACACAAAGAAATTCAACTGGTGGAAAAGACCCAGGTATGATGACCTACACTGGCTCAAAAGCCTAACAGAAAGTGATGAGACGTGTGTGTGTGTGTGTGTGTGTGTGTGTGTGTGTGTGTGTGTGTGTGTGTATGCGTGCGTGCGTGCGTGTGTGTGTGTGTGTGTGTGTGTGTGCGCGCGTGCACTGGGAAGAGGTGAGGCAGATTAAACAAAGGTGATACTAATGAAGGAAACTAACAAAGGGAGGAAGGAAGAGTGTGAGGAATCCACAAAAACCATTTAGTCTTAGCTAATTATAGGCCAATCTCCAACCTTCCTTTTCTCTCAAAGATTCTTGAAAGAGTAGTTGTAAAACAGCTAACTGATCATCTGCAGAGGAACGGTTTATTTGAAGAGTTTCAGTCAGGTTTCAGAATTCATCACAGTACAGAAACAGCATTAGTGAAGGTTACAAATGATCTTCTTACAGGCTCTGACAGTGGACTCATCTCTGTTCTTGTCCTGTTGGACCTCAGTGCAGCTTTTGATACTGTTGACCATAATATTTTATTACGGCGATTAGAGCACTCCACAGGTATTAAAGGTACTGCACTGCAGTGGTTTGAACCATATTTATCTAATAGACTCCAATTTGTTCCTGTAAATGGGGAGTCTTCTTCACACACTAAGGTTAATTATGGAGTTCCACAGGGTTCTGTGCTAGGACCAGGGTTGTTATAGTTAATGAAAACGAACGAAATAACCAAAACTGAAATTGAAAAAACATTGTCGTTAACTGCAATAAATAAAAACTATAATTAAAAGGAAAAAACAATAACTAATTAAAACTGAATTGTGAGTTTACAAAACTAACTAAAACTAACTGTAATTATCGATAAACTGACTTTCATTTACTATTTTTTTTTTTAAAGCCTTGTGGATTGATATGAAATCATTTTTTCCACTCTCCGAGTTTAAGCTGGGAGCGCCACAGGACAACTGTGTGAGTGTGTGGGCATGTGCGTGCGCTCACCGCACTGGTCCGCAAAGTAATGGCTGCGGTCTGCCGAGAAAGCGGCAGAGTCCCGTATGGAGGTTCTTTGAGTACCAGAGCACAGATAGAATCGAAAGTCTTGTTGTGGATGATGAAAAATTTGCGGAACACTTCTCAGTCAGGAAAAACCAGCAACATCAAAGTCCACCTGAGAAGCGCACAAGGGCTACAGAAACCCCTCTGATCCTACGAGGTAACCTGGCCTGCACCCAGTGGCGGTCCTAGCCTGTTTGGCGCCCTGGGCGAGCATCCCTGCCGGCGCCCTCCCACCCCCACCCCAACCCCCCATAGCAATCGCGCAGCAGCGCCTACCGCACTACTCTACTTGGGGGGTAATGAGCACCTGCTGTGTGGTGCATGTAGCTTTCTGCCATGGTCTGACAGACAGCTTTTAACTGAAGGTCTCCCCACCATCACAGGCACACTCAGAATTTCTTTTAAATTTTTTAAAAATTAAAAAAAAAAAAAAAAAAAAAAAAAAAATTTCTTTTAAATTTTATTTGAAAAAAACATGGAAGAAACTGAAATATTACACAGCTTCTGCTTACCTTCATCTTTGCTTATTTCTCCTGTTGTTCTTTTCTCTTTTTCCTAAACTGCACACCTGATGGCTTTGACCTTTTCCTTTCCATCTGCCGTAATTTGCACTGAAGCTGAATAGGTTATAACCACCACCCATCCACAGGGTTGTCAGATCTGACTGACAGTTGCCAGCCCAACACAACAAAACCTCCATTGAAACTCATGTTAATAGCACCAGGTGTGATATATATTTAACTAGAAGCACTCAGAGAGCGCAAACCTCCGCCAAGGCCATAGGGTCACTGACGCTGTAATACGTGTATCTAAATACTTTGAAATAATCTTTCATCTTTCCCAGACAACAATAACCCCCTATCCCGCAATAGTGTGTTACCTCGACCAGATCGCGGCTCCTAACCGTAGTAGGGAGACCTCTGGTCTCTACTTCGCTTGGCTCGTGGCTGGTAACTAACTTGCTCATCCATGTGGGTCACCTTTAGCAAGGCGGAGAAATGCAGCAAGTCGAAGGATTTTAGCAACAGAACTTTTATTCCTTTTTCCACCGCCACCGAACACACTTTTTCCCTCGCGCTCGTCTCCCACGCTAGCCCGCATACACACACACACGGGGCAGAGAAAAGTGGGTGGTGTCTCTTAAAGGGGAAGGCTCTGCCTGTATCCCGCAATACTGAAGAATCCTTAAAAAAATTCCTGGATCCAGATCGTGATTTGGATCGCCACCAAAATTTAATCACTTCTTCCTCTTGTCAGTTCCAACCGCTCCACAAAATTTCAGTGACATCCGTTCATAACTTTTGGAGTAATTCTGCTGACAAACAGACAGACAAACAGACAAACAACGCAACCGAAAACATAACCTCCTTGGCGGAGGTAAATATACAGAGCTTTGGGTGAGTTGCCTTTATTTATAATTCAGCAGTTACTGTTGGCTGTAACCAGGCCAAAACTGTACAGGCATGAATGAATGAACCCGGCTGACTGTCTCACTCTCACGCCATCACTGCTTCACTTGACTCGCACCCCAGGCTGAGAGGAGAAGGGGGCGGGGCAGCGCTGTGTGTGTGTGTGTGACGATCTAGTGAAGCAGTGACAGCGAGACAGAGAATCCCCCGCCTGCCCCTTTCCTTCTGTTACAACCTGTCTGACCATTGCAGAAAGCTACATGCAATACACAGCAGGCAGAGGGCGCCCATTACCCCACAAGTGGAGTAGTGCGGTAGGCGCTGCTGCGGCGATCGCAATGCATTGGGGCAAGGGGGGCGTCATGCCGCCCTAGATGAAATGCCGCCCTGGGCGGCTGCCCATGTCGCCCATATCAGAAACCGCCATTGCCTGCACCTCTGGAGAAACGGGACTACTTGTCGGGTCCATGCAGCCCAGAATGTTGTGACTAAACTGTTGCGTCCTTGTGCGTTTCCGGCTACTTTATCAGTGAGAGAATAACAATCAGGAATAATAATCAAAGCATCAATATAAGGACTCACAACTGTCAGCAAATTCCTGGTAGGAGACTGCTGAAACTATCAGGATGGACGTGAAGGAATGAAGAAAGTGAAAAAGAAAAAAAAAACAAAAAACAACAGGGACAAATATGTTTGCAGCCAAAAAACTGAGCACAAAGAGCGAGGACCAAAAAAGAAGTCCCAGCCTGGGACGTGTATAAAACACCTGCACACGACCACAAGGTAATTAACACACACAATCCAGCTACACAAGCATAAATGTGGACATGAGGTCGGCAACTTCTGTAGGTTATGTACAGAGGCCGCAAAGACCCTGCAAGTTTAATTATCATCTAACCAAGCTAGCTCCAAAACAGAAGCAGCTTCAGGTGGTGAGAACATCAGGATGCAGCTGGATTTGAGCTTTGACTCCTTCAAAGAGTTTGTTTTTGTCAAACACCACATGTAGGTGTTGTTAATCTACTGCACTGATGCTGAAGTTTATTGTGGAGTTTATTGTAGAATTTATTGAGTTTGGGAATTCATGTTTTTCTTTGTTTCTCCCTGTTGATGTTCATGTGTGTCCTTAATATTATGTCTTGTTAACAGTTGGTTGTTGAATATATTTCTTTAAACGGTATCTTTTGTCAAGTTTTCATTACACAATAGTTACTTTTGGGCCTTGAATCTTGCACCTGATTAAATATGAAAATACTAAAACTAATACTGAAACTAACTGAAACTAACTAAAACTAAGCATGAAACCAAAAATAAAAACTAATAAAAACGAGAAAAACCACTCTGAAAACTTATTAAAACTAACTGAATTAGAGAAAAAAAAGTAAAAACTAACTAAAACTAAACTATAATGTAAAATCCAAAACTATTATAACCCTGGCTAGGACCAATTCTATTTGTATTATACATGCTTCCCTTAAGCAGTATTATTAAAAAGCATTGTATCATTTTCATTGTTATGCAGATGATACCCAGCTTTATCTTTCCATGAAGACATCAGTTAGTTAAACTGCAGGAATGTCTTAAAGACATTAAGGCCTGGATGACCTCTAATTTCCTGTTTCTAAATTCAGATCAAACTGAAATTCTTGAAATTCCCACAAATCTTAGAAACATGGGCCCAGTTTCCCATACAGCTGAAAACCTAATTCATGCATTTATTACTTCTAGACTGGACTATTGCAATTTATTATTATCAGGCTGTCCTAAAAGCTCCCTGAAAAGCCAGGGACTAGAAAGAGAGAGCAGATTTCTCCCATATGGGCTTCTCTTCACTGGCTCCCTGTTAAATCTAGAATAGAATTTAAAATCCTTCTCCTCACATACAAGGTCTTGAATAATCAGGCCACATCTTATCTCAAAGACCTTATAGTCCTATATCACCCCAATAGAGCACTTTGCTCTCAGACTGCTGGCTTACTTGTGGTTCCTAGGATACTTAAGAGTAGAATGGGAGGCATATGAACCATACGTGGCGGAGCTCAGCATACCCAGATGGCTTTTCCTAACTGTTTTTCTTACCCTAACATCATCAGTATGATTAAGCAGTCAGAAGGCTGGTTATCAGCCTGATAAGTCAACTCAGGATTTATCAATGTAGCTATGAATGCAGTCACATAAGAGGTGATGCTGGCAGCATGTGACTAATCAAAAACAGGGATGAGGTATTAACTTTTACAACAAACCTGAACTTATAAAGACATGAACAACACGCTCGATAACCTCGTGGGTGTGCTTCTATGTGGGTGTGTTTGTTTCTGAGTGCATCATCACCTCAGAACAGCCTGTTTAAATGTCGCATTTCCTCTTTTTGTGATAAACTACAGTATATAAGCTCACTGAGTGTCAGCCAAACAAACCTCTTTACAGCACTGATCCAGAGTCAGATTTCAGCTGATGAAAATGTGTCCGACTCGCTCCTTCGGCCGCTGGAGTTTTTTCCTTATTCTGGCTGTCATGATGATCGTCTCTGAGCAAAAAGGTACAGCTGTTTGTTTACTGGGGTTTGCAGTGTTTTCAATATAAAGAAGGAAAAATGATTGTAGTTCTGATCTTTAATACTTTGTGTTGACATATTTGGACATAGTTTGCTTTATAGTATCTAAGATAATTCAGTCTTTAAAGCATAAATGTACTTTTTAAACAAAACCTTTAATAACAGGCTGTAGCTTTTTAAACCTTTGAGCAGCTCCTGTTTACTCAGTGTTAAAGATGGGTGATGGAAACTAGAGGTCATGTAAAGGATCTATAAATCATTTCTATTTTTTTCTTACAGAAAGTCTGTTTTTAATCAAAACAGTAATTTAGTTCAAATCCTGATAATTACAGTGTGCAGTCGAGTGATTTAAAATGAATTAAACGCCACTCTGTCAGACTGCCCCAGGGCAGCTGTGGCTACATTAGTAGCTTACCACCACCCGGTATGATTGAGATGTGATTGAATAGCGCATGAAATTGTAAAGTGTCTTTGGGTGTCTAGAAAAAATATAAGACTAATGCATTATTATTATTTTATTACTTGCAATAGTTATGACTAATGTAGAACTGCTGATTAATCTCATTGCTCTCCTCTCTCTGTGTGTGATTGTGCAGCTGGATCCTCCCCTCTAAGCTTGGGTTTGCCCTGCTGTCATGTGGTCATCACCAGGGAAATAAAGAGAATCAAAACTTGCTATGAACAAAAACCACGTCATGGCTGCAGTCAGCACGCTTTCCTGTGAGCAAGTTGTGGTTTAAACACGCTCGTACAGACCAACATGTTTCCATGTGTAACACTGACTGCCTCTCTCTGTGGGCTCTGAAATTATGTGTTTTTGCTTTTAGGATTAATAACTGGTGCGTTGATCCAAATTCCAAGTGGCTCAAAGAAAAATTAGAGAAGGTGAGTCAAACTTGGCATCACACAAAAGAAATGTAAATCATCATCATGTTGTGCTAAGTATTCACATCTGATTAATCAAAATTGCCAAACTTTTCTATCTTAGCCAACTGTGTGTGTTTATTATTGGACAGTCGCCTCCCTCTTATTTAAATCTGCATACCCTCACTTTACAGAACGCGGCTTCTTTTTAAGAAAAACCTGGTCACAAATTTACTTTTAGATTTGCTCACAAAGCTGGACTGTAGTTCACACAGTGATGTCAGATGTCTGAGAAAGGAAGCCTGCGGCTAAAATGTAGGCGGTGCAAACCCCCGATCGCCTGCGCAGGTGTGTGAGTGGTGGATAATAATGAGAATGGAAAGTTGAGCTTTAGGTCAGTCTAACAAAAACTCCTCTTCTGTATCGAGCTTCTAACTGTTCATCTTTATCTTTCTTTGTACCCACATTGCAGGGAGAACTGAAATGTCCTCCAGTGATCAGTAGACTAAAGCAATAAAAACACCCAAGCAATGGAGCAACTGGCAACATTTTATGCATATTAATGTTGTATTTATTTTACATATAATTATTTATAATGTTTTATCCGTGGGCAATTCATGTTCTTGTTACTTTGTTGTAATAAATGTTTATAAATAAATATGGAGCATGTTAAAATAAAATATGGTGGTGCTTTGTGTTTTTTCACGTGTGTGTGTGTGTGTGTGTGTGTGTATGTGTGTGTGTGTGTGTGTGTGTGTGTGTGTGTGTGTGTGTTGTCTAGCTGTGGGCGGCAGTGCAAAGGGGATTTCTGTTCAATTGGAAGTTTTGTAAAACATAACGGGTAGAAGCATATAAAGTAAATACATTCATTTTATTGATCCTAACAGAGATTATTAATGCCGAGCTGATAATGAAGGGAAACCTGCATGGAAGAAGGAGCTAAGAACAGCTGTAGCTGCAGTTCATGTACCATGAGTCCCAGTTGCATCTAATTTATCCACTGATAATTCAGTGGAGAAGCTATGAGGACACTGGACCAAGAGGCCCGTGTCTGATAAAGGGTGACCAGATGGCCCTCTTTAAGTAGCACTGCACAGCCTTTTTCATTTCTTGACACCTGTCCCACATTCTGCAGGACAAGCACCTGTTCTAAAGTCTGGCTTTTACCCAACACATGTGAAGGAAAGGCTTTTTATTGTAACAAAATGAAGCTCAGGTGTAAATTCAACAAGGACGATCTGTTTTCACTCCGTTGTCTGCTTTCCTGGTGTTTGGCTGCTGGTTTATTCTTCACATCATTTCTGCTTTTCAATCAGTCTCTGCATAATTTAAATCTCACTGCTTGAGATAATTCTTCCTTGCACGCTCATTCATGTGAACCACCTCCTCCCCATCTCCACCTCATCCAAATCACTCAGTTCGCCATCTAAGCCTCCAGCTTTATCTTCACCACCGCCAGCATCTAGACTGTGGGGGTCCTGAACTGATTCCCATCACTGCTGAGATTTGGTTCTGCTTTGATGTGCCATCGGAGCATAACCGCCAAACAGATTAATTGAATTCTGTATACCAATAAATGTTTAACTTTTCCAAATGATCTCTCCTTATTGAAATGAACTATAAAGGTGACCATCAAGAGCTGCTACAAACAAAAACAATGATGGGACTGCAAAATCGATGCCTGTGTGTAAACACAGCTTTTTCTATGCTCCACAGTGCAAATGAAATGCTGTGCTGCAGCAGTTTGACTATGCTGATATGTTAGTTGAGAAACGTTTGGTTTTTGGTTTATTTGACATGTCTTGATTTGAGTTCACTTGATTGCTGCCAAAGTAGCTGCTGGGTATGAATATGTCTACTCTGATGGTCTCCTTTGTTTATTAAACAACATACTGGGTGATCTGAGCAGGGGTTGATCAGTCTACCTAGGTGTGTGTGTGTGTGTGTGTGTGTGTGTGTGTGTGTGTGTGTGTGTGTGTGTGTGTGTGTAGCCCCATTATTAATGAGAGCAAAGTTTTAAATTCTGTCATAAATAATCCAAACTGTTGTGAATTACATAACTTGATTCATAGCATCTTTTAAAAACACTAATTAAACAGAAAGAAAGCTGGACTTTATGGCCAGAAATCAAACTGGAGAACATTAAGACAGAGAACATCATCACAAAAAAACATGACAAAATTTTAAAATGATAGACAATCAATTAGGAAACAACAACAGTTGACATAACAGAGAGAATGAAAATAGGCTTGAGAGTTCTTTATATGATAGTCTGCTAAACACTGGGTGTTGCTCCTCAGCAGGCTTCTGTGACTCAGCCAATTAAGGGAAGGAGGGCCTTAAAGAGACAGGAACTAAAAGTCCTGCTTAATTGGTGACAATAATACAGAGATACAGAGGAGCAGCTGATGATTTCCTGTGACTGTTTCACAATAAAAGTCACATTGTTTTTTTTTTATGTACCTGTAGAAGTCTTTTATTCTGAAGAATGTCATTTTAATGACATGCTTCAATTCTATTTATATAGCACCAAATAACAACAACAGACTGTTAATGTTTTAATATGCACTCACTGATGTTTCAGAAAACATTAAAATGTCAAGATTGTGACTGTCCACCTTGCTGCTACATATAAACATCTGTAGTGTAGTAAGCCCATTGTTAACTGCAGCACAAATTAATAGAGCCAAAATGTAGTCTAATTTCCTGTGACAACATGTAATACTGCAAGACATGGTGTTTCATACAGCCCACTAAAAAACTAAAGCCAATTTAGAATCACATATTGTATGACTGAGACCAGATACCATAACGCTGCGTGTGCCGTGGACATGCAGGGGAACAAATTTCAACACTGCAGGTGCCTGACCCTTCCTGCTATGGATATGACAAGTTGAGTGAAATTGAAAAGGATAAATTTATGGCATGGTTCTAAACTGTAGAAAAGCACAGCTACTGTTTTAATGATGTTGAGGTGCTAAAAAAGACTTGCACGTGAGACTTTGATGGAATGGACAAAGCTGGAACCCATTTACATACATCACTCTAGCTTGGTTGGGTTGCATGGGTTTATTAAAGACACTGGTTCTCTCCAAAGACTCACTCAGGTGTGAAGGTGCTTATGTTGACCCAAAAAAGACCTTTTCAAATGTTGCTATTGGATGGCTTCATTATGTTGCCTACAGAGGAAACATTGATCAAGCACGTGCTCTGAGAAGGCACGTAGAGAGTGGGCTCATATGTTGTGGATGGATACGACACCTCCAGTGATAGTTGTCATAATGAGAGTGAGCTTAATGCCATTAGCAAGAAGTCCTAGGGCAAGCTTTATCACTTGTTTTGCGACAAGGTAGATGCACCACACATCATAGTGTGAAAGTTGTTGTGATGTGAGAATGTGAATGGGACTCATTAAAAATGACTGCTTCACAATTTTGATTTCACTAGTCTGTACTCAAGAGTCTAGTCTAAAAAAAGATTATCCAGATCATTTACAACAATTTTCAGCAGGTGGAAATTTTTGGTTTTGTAAAATGCACTGTGCTTCTACCTAGATGGATGTTCCATCCCGTGCCTTCCCAGATGAAAAGGCTCTTTAAAAAAAAAGCTATCGAATTATTGGTATGAGGAGCAACGTGCCATCATGTGATTTGATCTCGGAGCCAGCCAGATTTACACAGTTGATGTTTAGTGTTCATTATGATTATTTTTCTGTGGTGCAATGGCATCATGATGATGGCACAGGGCACTGGGTGAAGGACGTGAAGGTGAGTGTCATGACTACAGCTAATGTGAGGCTCATGTTGTGTGATTTGCTATACAAGTAACAGGAGCGTGCTGATACCAGTGACACTTACAGTATGTCATGACCTCGAACACAGCTTAAAATGAGTTGCTTTCTATCGTCGCACGCGCTCTTTTCATACAAAGAAGTAAATAAACTTCTTACAGGACAGTCATAGAGGTTAAATTAGGAAGAACACAAATGTTCCACTGCACAAGCCTTCCAACTTGTTCAGTGTTTTGTACTGTCATTAACTTTAAGATTTAACATGCTAACTGAGGCCTGCAGAGATGGAGCTGTTGGGTGTTTTGCAGTTTCTCTGAGTATTGCACTGTCTGACCTTCGAGTGAATTTACTGGAATGTGCACTCCTGGGAAGATGAACAAATGTGTTGATTGTTTTCTGCTTGTGAATAATCTTTCTCACTGTAGCACGATGGACTTGATGATGGATGAAAATGGCCTCATAGCCCTTCTAAGACTGATGGGCAGCAGAAGGTACTTAAGTTCATTACTGATGTCTTTCCTTCTTGGCACTGTGTTACGTACGCCTCTGAATGCTCTTCTTCTGGGTTTATTGGCATTTGGCAGACCAGCTTAGAGGTGCATTACCGCCACCTGGACTGGAGTGAGGATCAGAAAAAATAACAGATTCTTTCTATTAAATCTGCTCGTCTCACAAATCTCATTAACTGACTGTAAACTTGTGACAGTGACTTTTCAAGAAGGTCCGCCAGAGTAAAAATCATCTTCAGCTTTTCAAAAGTTCCTATTTATGCCTTCCTGTCCTGGTGATAGGTCTGGCACTGTAACAGTACATGCTGGAGCTGTTGGAAAAAAAAATGTGAGTCAGACTGCCTTCAGTCCTGACCTCAACCGCACTTGTGGGATCAGCTCGGACATGCTGTTCATGCCAGAGTGACCAACACAACCACTCTGGCTGATCTGGACAAATGCTGGTTGAAGAATGGGATGCCGTCCCACAGCAGTGTGTGACCAAGCTGGTGACCAGTTTGGGAGGAGGAGCCAGGCTGTTGTGGCTGTGTGTGGTTCTTCCACATGCTGCTGAGGCCCCTGTTTGTTAAATGAATAAATTGTCAAAATGCCAGTATGTCTTGTTTCTTCAGACTTCAGTCACCAAATCCAATAAACAACTCCAAACAAGAGTCAATAGCAGAAGCTGTCTGGCGTTGGCAGAGATGCTCACGTGCTTTTTTGAAGCTGAACTGTGAGGCTGGGAAAAACAGCTGCATCAAGCACATGATGGATCTGCATGTAGAAAGAAATGTCCAGGAGAGAGGTTAAGCCAACACTGCTGAGTCAGACCAATTTCAGCGAGCCAAAGAGGACAGCCAGCCAGCTCAAAGACATTCCTAAGAGAAATAGAAAGCGTAATGTGTAAGGCAGCAACATCCACTGATTTCAGTGTCATCGAGGTCACTTCAGTCATATTTAAAATTAATAAAAATGTGTAGCCAGTAGCTTTGCTCTTAAAATCTCTATAAGGCATTTTCCTTGGCATAAAGACACTCTAAATGTGGACAGGGAGGAAAGAACTAATCCAATACAAACAAAACCTTTAAATGGTCATGAATGTTTTATATCAAAATGGAGTATGCTCCCAACAGGCTACTAATCAAATAACCCAGATTATTGGACACTGATTAACCCTCAAAACAATTTGGTAACTACATAGGGTGTTATTGAGCAATCCTCATTATCACAGAAGGAGAATCAATGAGCTGACAGGCACAATGCTTCTCTTGACTGCCTGGAGGCTGAGGGTGAGCTGTTGGCTCCTCAGTGCAGGATCCCTGGACAGTAGAAAGTGAGGTTGATGTTTCAGCCAGAGAGGACTTGCTGATAGCTTCAGCTCATTCTTGTTCAGTTGAACCAATAATCAGAACAAGTATGGACAATGATGGAACCGTCTGGATTTTCTGGATCCATGGATGCCTCCCTTACATCAGATTCCAGTGATACATTAGGCTTAAAGTTTGTAATTTGTCCTAATGTGAAGTAAAAGCTATAGCACAGACACAATATTACTTATTACTTATTAAATTAAAACTGAGTGGTGCTGTCTATAAGCCTGTAAACAAACCAGCAGACAGGAGAATTTCTTTTATCAAAGTTTTTTTTTTTTTTTTTTCATTCTTTGACTGGTAGTGTATATTTCAAATTGCTTCACTAAGGTGCTTCTTGCCTTCCCAACATAAATCCTACTTCTCCATTTTAGCTTCATGCACATCTCTGTTGTCATAATGGCAGCAAGTATGGACTCAAATGCAGGACTCTGAGACTAACAGTTTAACAATTTAGAGGATTTTTCAGGAGACACCAATTCAGGACTTTTAAGGTGAGCAAACAGGTAAGTGTCTTCCTTACAGGAGCCTCACAGGAATTTCTGACAAAGAGGAAAGAACAGGCTGAAGTGTGCTGAGGTGTCTACTTGTGAGTCCAGGGAGTATACAAGCTATTTGTTGTTGTTTTCTTTATTATCTTTAACTTATAAAAGAATCTCCCAAATCTGGTATTAAAAAACCAAACAAAACAGAATCAAAAATATTCAGGCTGTCAGGTTGAGCCTCAAGATGTGTTTTAACTTCATGTTGCTCAGGGAATCAATTGAAAAGGATGTAAATCCTGTCACCTTGTGGACAAATGACACCATTGCAGCTTGTATCACCTGTTTTGCCCTTTTTGGGAGTTATTTTTTCTCCAGGGCAACAATGTGAGTGGTGTCGGAGTACTGTAAGTAAATCACACAAACATGAGTGAACACAGCTGCTGAGCTTCTGTATTCTCATACGTACACTCTGTGTTTTGCATGAGCTTGCAACTGTCTCTGCTCATCCACTCAACACCTCCACAGCCAAATTAGGCCCAAATCATTTCAGCTGTCCTGTGGCTTCAGTAGGGCTCCCTAAGGAAGTTGATCAGGTCCTGCTATAACTCATGTTGCCTACTCTGTTGGGTGGCACACACACCATGCACGCAAAACAGGCAGTGCTGTCCATGGTCCTGAAACAACATGCACACACTGATTTTTACCAATCTTACGATTTTTCAATAAATATACAAAAATTAAACAGAAGAGAAAGTGTTGCCAAAATTTTATAGACAAATGAGGTGTTAGATGAGGAAACTCTGCTGTATACTCTGCTGTGCAATTTAAAGATGTACCTGTATCTTGAGCTGACAATTTTCCTAAATCTGCAAAATAAAAAAACAAAACAAAACAAAAAAAGGTTGATCTGTTATATAATCATAGATTTTCTTAAACTTTGAGTACTTAATGAAGGCATTCTCTTCAGACATGAAATGATGTTGCACGGTTCCAGTCCTTCCTTCCATGTTGGCAAGAGTTGATAATAATCAAAACTTCAGCAGATCTTTTGTGACCGTTTGAAGACAGGGTTGCAGGTTTGGTTCCTTTATGTCTTTGTTTCTGCACCATTTTTTCCCTCTCTCCTTCTATGGTCACGCAGTTATGATCAACGCATTCATGGAAAATTGTAAAATGATGCTATGTGTTCCATCCATTCGCGTCCACTCATCCTTTTCAGGGTCGCGGGGGTGGGGGCAGCTTCGCCCTATAAAGCTATCATAGGGCAAGAGGCAGGGTACACCCTGAACAGGTCGCCAGCCTGTTGCAGGGCCAACACAGAGAGACAAACAACCTTTCACACTCACATTCACACCTATGGGCAATTTAGAGTAGCCAGTTAGTAAGTGCATGTCTTTGGAATGTGGGGCCGGTAAAACCCTATCACCACCTCCTCGCGGTGCCGGCTGGATTCCAACCAACGGTGAAGGTCTTCAACGCCAGGTGGAGCGACGCATCTCTTGAAGTATTCGCAATCGCATTATGGATATGTCCGTTCAAGCTTCGGCAAGAACAGCTATGGCGTCCCCCGGAGGCGACGCGCGCCGTCCTCGCCCAAACGGCGTGACAAGTCAGCAAGGGCTCCCCACCCATGGGCGAGGTGGGCTAAAGAACTTCGAATAGGTACCATCAACATCGGTACAATGACCGGAAGGAGCAGCGAACTGGCTGCATCGCTCAAGAACCGCCGCATCGACATCGCGTGCGTGCAAGACACGAAGTGTAAAGGAGCGAAGGCCCGGGACATCGGTGAAGGCTTCAAGCTCTTCTACAATGGCGCCAACTCGGCTCGGAACGGCGTGGGAATCATCGTCAGTGAGAAGCTCAAGGACCGTGTGGTTGAAGTGTGCCGAGTGTCAGACCGGCTCATGTCAATCAAGATCAACTCGGGCGAAGTGGTCTTGCGAGCAATCTCCTGCTACGCCCCAAGTTTGTCTGTGGCCCCAAGGAGAAGGACGAATTCTGGGAGGAGCTGGATGCTCTGATACAATTGATCGGACCCGAAGAACACCTGGTGATCGGTGGAGACCTCAACGGTCGCGTCGGCTCCACGAGGGAAGGCTTTCATCAGTGCCATGGAGGCCAAGGCTACGGCTCCCGCAACAACAATTGTCAGCGCATCCTGGAGTGTGCCAAAGCGCACAATTTCGCTATTGTCAATACCTTCTTCAGGAAAAGAGAGTCGCACCTGATCACGTACAGCAGCGGAGGAAGGTCAACCCAGATCAATTACCTACTCGTCCAGCGTCAGGATCTCAAGCTCGCCACAAATGCGAAAGTGATTCCTTCAGAATCAATCGGACCACAACATCCCCTCCTCATCTTGGACATGCACCTCGACGTCAGCCAACACCGCAAGCTCCGCACCACCTTGGGATCGAGAATCAAGTGGTGGCGTTTACCGGAATGCAAATGAAAATTCGCAAACGCCATCGGCAACTTCGAAGTGGACTTCGACCAGCCGGTCGATGCCGTGTGGTCAGACATGGCAGTGTGGATCCATGGCGAAGTGGACGAACTTATGGGACAAATGAAACCGGGCAGAAAATTTATCGACAAGCAAATTTGGTGGTGGAACAAAGAAGTGCAACAAGCGGTCAAGGAGAAGAAGGTGGCCAAGAAAGCATGGTTCGCTTCCCAGGACCCCGCCGATCGCCAGCGATATCGGGCCCTCAAGTCGGCGGCGAAGCGAGCAGTCGCGGCGGACAAAGCCGCCCACTACCAGTGCCTCTACAATGAGTTGGATACTCCAGAAGGGGTGAACAAGATCTACCGACTGGCTAACTCCCGCCATCAGGCCACACTGGACATTGGCCAAGTCAAACACATCAAGGAAGAGCAATATCGAACGCTCCGGGAGCCACGCGAAATCCTGCAGCGTTGGAACACCTACTTCGCCAAGATCTCCAACGAGGAATTTCCCCACCCTTCAATCGTATCCGCCGATCCCGTTCCTGGTCCTGTCCCGCCGATCAGCACCACCAAAGTCGAAGCTGCCACGAAGAAGATTAAAAATGGTAAAGCGCCAGGACCTGACGACATTCCCGTGGAGGCATGGAAGCTGATGGGACGCCAGGGTGCTGCATTTCTTGCCAGCCTTTTCAACCGTATAATCGAAGACAGAGTCGCCCCAAAGGCCTGGCTGACCAGCACCATGGTGCCCATCTGGAAGGGCAAGGGCAACGTCTTGGAATGCTCCAATTATCAACCCATCCGCCTCCTTTGCCACGCCATGAAGATCTTCGAACGAGTCATCGATGCCCGCCTTCGCAAGATCATCGAGACCACACCCAACCAATGCGGTTTCGTCAAAGGCCATGGAACAACAGATGCCATCCACGCGGCCAGGCTACTCGTCGAGCGCCACCGGGAAAAGAACCTGCCTATCCACATGGCATTTCTGGACCTGGAGAAAGCCTTCGACCGAGTGCCCCACGATCTAATTTGGCATGCCCCGCGCTCCCACGGAGTGCCTGAGGCCTATGTCCAGTGGATCCGGCTGCTCTACCGAGACGTCAGCAGCAGGAATCTCACCACTATTCCCAATCACGGTGGGAGTACACCAGGGGTCGGCCCTGTCTCTGCTCCTGTTCATCTTGTGTATGGACACAGCGACCGCCGATCTCCAACGCCCCCACCCATGGATGCTACTGTACGCCGACGACGTAGACTTAGCCGACGAAGCCTGAGGACAACTGGAGGACCAAGCGCAGCAGTGGGACGCACGGCTGAGCGAGAATGGGATGCATCTGAACACCACGAAAACCGAGTACATGGAGGTTGGCGAGCAGACCAACAGGACCATCAGCGTCAATGGTGTGGCCCTCCAGAAGACCACGCAGTTCAAGTACCTCGGATCTATCCTCGGCAGTGACGGCGACACACTCCCGGATGTCCACGCCCGAGTCAGCACGGCCTGGGCCAAGTGACGCCAAGTGACGGGCATACTCTGTGACCGCAAGATGTCCGAGTGCCTCAAGGGCAAGATCTATAAGACCATTGTATGCCCCGTCGCCCTCTACGGTCGCGAGTGCTGACCTGCAACTGCACGACACAAGCAAGCACTGCACGGAATGGAAATGAGGATGCTCTGCTGGAGCCTGGGCTTGACACTGCACGACCACGCGATGAACTAGGACATCCGAAGACGGATGGGTGTGGCCACTATCACCGACAAGATGGGAGAAGCATGTCTTCGATTGTATGTACACGTCGTCCGAAGCGATGACAGCTTGGTGACCAAGACTGCGATGCGCCTCGGCCCGCACAGGAAGAGGCCCCGAGGACGGCCAAAGAAGCGGTGGCTTGACCGGATCAAAGAAGACATGAAGCACGTCGGCGTCACCCCCGAAGTCGCCCTAGATCGCGTCAAGTGGAGACGGGCGTGGAAACACGCGGACCCTGCAACTTAGCGGGAATAAGGCGAGGAAGAAAAAGTCTTTGGAATGTGGGAGGAAACCCACGCAAGCACAGGTAAACTCCACACAGAGGGAGAGGCCTGGGCCAAGGTGGAATCAAACCCAGTCCTTTCAGATGTTATTCTAACTAAGAGGCAGCAGTGTTAAGCACTACGCCACCGTGTTGCCTGAGAAAAAATTTCTATTCACAAAAAGGTTTCATAAGGGCTCCCAGGTAGCTCAGTGGAAGAGTAAGAGCCCATGTATGCCGCGAGGCAAAGTGCAGGCAGCGCAGATTAGAGTCCCGACCTGTCGCTCTTTACTGTGTGCCCTCCTGTCACTCTCCACTGTCAGTAAAGCCACTGTGGCCAAAGAAAATAAAGCAGTTTCACTGTTTTCAGTGAAATGGCCATGTTGCTTTAAGTTCATTTAGGTTCTGCAAACTGTGTACACATTCCAAAAAAAAAACAATAGACATTAGCCTAAATTATTTAAAAACACTGGAAATATAAACTAAAAAAAACTAAAAAGAAAAAAAAAATCTTCTTTAGGTTTGAATACATTTTCAGAAATGATGCACTCAGATACAAAAATATACTCCTCAAGTCAAGGTATCAAACCTGCACAGACCTCTGAGGAAATCTTCATTTGTCATATATAATGCTCTGATGTCAGACATTCAGTTATATTGCTGTATCTTGGTATCATGGATGTGACGCTGCTGTTTTTGTAGTGTGAACTATTGATGGGCACATAACACATTTATTAGCCCATCACTGATAATCACCTCCACCTGCAACTGCTGGACTCTGAGCTGTGTTCAGACAAATACGTCCGTAGTACAGTTGAATCATTCTTGCTCTGCTAAAGGAGCATTTCAAAGATCAGAGTTCTTCTTTCTTTGTCTACAGGGACCTTGACAAAGTCATATGTTGCATTCTTATCATTAAGCATGGTTGTTATCCAGGGTCAAGCGGATGGTTGGAAAAAAAAACGATACCTGCTGTAAGTTTAAATGGTAGTTGTTGAGTTCAAAGGAAATTAAACAAGACTGCCATCCTTCGCTGATTCCTGTTCAGATGACTACATTTATTAGAAGTGATTTTTAAGATTTAATTAGTCACATATATCCAAGGGTGGCACGATGGTTTAGCACTGCTGCCTCACAGCAAGAACATCCTGGGCTTGAATCCCCCATCTGGCTGGGGTCTTTCTTTGTGGCTTTTGCGTGTTTCTCTGTTTCTCTGTGGGTTCTCTCTGTGTACTCCGCTTTCCTCCCACAGTTCAAAGACATGCACTTAGTGGGGTTAGTTTAAATGGTGATTGTAAATTTCCCATTGGTGTAGATGTGAGTGCGTCTCTTTGTGTTGGCCCTGTGACAGGCTGGCAACCTGCACAGGGTGGATCCTGCCTCTCACCTCGTTACCGCTGGGATAAGCTCCAGCTCCCCTGTGACCCTGAACAAGATAAGCAGAAGAAAATGGATGGATGGAAACCTTGAGCCTGTGTTTCAGGGATGGGACTTGTCCTGGATTCACACCATTCACTTCCACACACCTGGAGCTAACGAGCTCACCTGTTTGCAGTCTTGTCGTCTCCTGCTACTATTTAAAGTGCTGGAATGCATTTGTTAGGGATTATTATTTACTCAGTGAATAAAGGACAAATGTTTAAAGGTAAACTCCAGTAAATTAAATAATAAACAGTGGATCAACCAAATAATAAACAATTAAATAATACATTAGACAGAGAGCAACTGATCATAAAGTACTAGACTAACTTCAGTGCATCTTTTCTTGGGGCCCGGCCACAAGGACACATAACTAAAACATCAGGAAGATGATGTGCTTCATGACTCCACAGCTGAGGAATCATGAGTCATGAAAACCAGCTTAGACGAGACTGAGTGACGAAGGTCAACTCGTAGCACCCAGAGATTGATTATGTTTAAGATAAGAGGAGGCTGTCAGTATAAAGATGTTTTGGTTAGACAGGAAGACGGGCTCAGAGAGAGAGAGCACACACACAGGCCTGTCTCTTCTGAGTCCCCACATGCATGTGTGTATTTTTTCTGATCCTTTAATATATTAAATATTTTACGTTTTTAATCAAAGTGTTTCAGGTGTCTTCCTTCATAAAAAACCTGTTTACCTAACAGATGGTGACCCCGACGTGATCAAGGACTGATAACAGGTAATGACAGGTGATTTGTGAAGGAGGATGATTGGCAAAAGAGGACAAAGGGGAATATTTTCTCCTGGGCTCACCTTGGGACTTTAACTCCTCAAAACACTCACAGGGGGCCTCATAAAAAAGGGAACCAGAAACCTGTTGTTTAAATAACCAAATTCTGCAGAATTGGACGTTAACATTTTTTGTGAGTGAGGAGAACGTAAGGTCACGAGAGAACAAATTTTAGAGAATCTGTTAAACTGTTCAAAACTTGAAAATATTGAAGTGTCAGAAAAACAAAAAAGGAGTTAACATTAAAAAATGAATAAATAGATAATGGATAAAAAGAAACAAAATAAGTAAAGTGATAAGAGTTGAAATGAGTGAAAAAGGATTGTTAGAGATACTGGAAATGTAAAACTGCCCTATAGCATTAGGCTATTGATCAAATTTATTTATTTATTAAAACCAAGAAGTGTGTGTGGTTGGAAACTTTTCTACTGAATAGAAATAACTCCTGTAGTCCACAGTATGAAGAATGGTGTGTGTGAGAATTGGCTTTTATACCGTGAAAGGTGACGAGTAGTGACATGTGTACAGTAAAGTCTAAAGAGTGTTGTTTATTTTAGTCGCGCCCGGCGCAGTGGCGTATTTGTAACTGCCAACTGCCAATAACAAGGTTATGTTTTGGTCGAGCCTGGATGGCGGCATTGTAATCGGCAAAAGACTTAAATAATAACTTGCTCGTAGAATAGACTCATGGCTGTTTTAGATAAAATTGAACATAACCAATATTTCGGGCGATCTTTCATGGTATAAGTTGACAGATAAAAATTGTAACAAAAGTGTGGTGTGAATAAATAGAGACTAATAAATTGGCATGAAATTGTTAGTAAAATTTGCAACTAAAAGTGTGAATGAGGAGGCCTCTGTGTGTGTGTGTGTGTGTGTGTGTGTGCGTGTGTGTGTGCGTGTGTGTGTGTGTGTGTAGGTGTGTAGGTGTGTATGGGGGAACAAGTGGGCTGATACTGCAGTGAAAGAAAAAAAGGGGATGAAATCCTAAAGAAACCGGTAAAGACAAAATTAAGGGTGAATAAAGTCCAGAGGACAAATATCAAGGTTGCAGTAAACGTAAACAATTATGAGGGAGACGTCCCTTAGTCAGCTGGTAGATAAAGCAAAAACTTGGTTAAATTTTGGTTAAATTGATTACATTATGCACCTGAAAACAAAAGGTCAGGAATCTGGGAAAAACTCTAAAGCTGAATCACATAGGAAAAGGGAACACGTTTCTGTTACTATCTGTCTGTGTGTGTATCTGAGTCTGTGTGTGTGTGTGTGTGTGTGCGCCTTGCAGAGAAAGTAAACAACTGGAGTTGGTGTGTGAGAACGAGACTCAGAGTTACTGTGTGTGCGTTTGTATCTGCATCTGTGCAACTGTGCGTGTGTGTGTGTGTGTGGCTCAGAGACAGACACAGAGAGAAAGGAAAAATGGTTGAAATGTTTAGCAACTGGAGTGTGTGTGTGCGTGTGTGTGAGCGTCTATGTGTGCAGTATATGTGTGTGTCACTTACAGCGTTGCTATGTGTGTGCGTGCATCTGTATCTGAGTGGAGAGTGTATGAGTGAGACACAGCATGTGTGTGCGTGTCTGAGCATTGCGGTATGTGTGTCTCCTTACAGCTTTAGTGTGTGTGAGCCTGTGTCTAAGTCTGTGTGTGTGGCAGAGAGACACAGATAGTGTGTGTCAGTGAGAGACAGATGAGTTATTAGTGCTATAACTTGTTGTTTTGTTTTGATTTGTTTTTTCCTTTATGTTTGTTTGTTTGTTTGTTTGTTTGTTTGTTTGTTTGTTTTTGGTATGGATGGTAGAGTTAGGGAGTGGGGGTGAAAAGCCCTCATACAAAGTGAGTATTGCCTACCATTGAAGGATAAAAAACAAACAAACAAAAAAAAAGGACAGTCAGGAGTTCATTGTTTTTAGACAATACCTTATACTTATTTTATTTGATTTGATTTTTTTAAAAAGATACATTTTCAGTTTTATTTTTTATTCTTTTTTCTCTCTTGATTTTTGGGTTGTCTAGGATTTTGCTTAGTTCTTCTGTTCCCTTGGGGAGTAAAAGATTTTATTTCACCCCCATTTCTTTTCTTCTTATTCCTTTCTTTATTTATTTGCACACTCTTAACTGAGTGGTTTGATAAATAATTCTGAATATCTTGGGAAAATTTGGAGTGGGGATATGTGTTAGGTGTTAATTATTTCTTCCTGATTGTTTTATTAACTTTATTTCAATTTTACACATCAAATTTTATTTCTTTTATTTTAAAGGGGAGCACACTCATGGGTCCCTGACTTTATTAGACTAGATACAATTAGTGGAGAAAAGATAAACTTAATTGATTTTTCTGAAACAAGAGCCAATATAAGAGACAAATGCCTTGATCATCACAAATTACGTTAAATTCTTGTAAAATTTCAAGAAAACGTTTCTGTAGGGAACACAGTTTTGGTGAAACCTTAAAAAGAAAGGTTCACTCCAGGTTCTCTGGAGTGAGGACTTACACTTGACTGCATAGTGAGGAGGAAATTCAGCCATTTGATTCAGGTGTGTTGGATCAGGGACACATCAAAAACCTGCAGGACACTGGGCCACGAGGCCTGGATTTGAGAGTCACTGGTTTAGGATGTCAATCAAATTTATATCACAATTTGCAGAAACTTTGAAGCTGATACAGCTGCACCGATATGATATTAAACACTATTGTTTAGGACAGTGATTCTCAAATCCAGGCCTCGTGGCCCAGTTTCCTGAAGGTTTTCGATGTACCCTGATCCAACATACCTGGATCAAATATAGAAGTCACTAGCAGGACTCCGGAGAACTTGACTGTATAGTGAGGAGGAAATTCAGCCATTTGATTCAGGTGTGTTGGATCCGGGACACATCAAAAACCTGCAGGACACTGGGCCACGAGGCCTGGATTTGAGAATCACTGGTTTAGGATGTCAGTCAAATTTATATCACAATTTGCAGAAACTTTGAAGCTGATACAGCTGCAATGGGTGCACCGATGTGATATTAAACACCATTGTTTAGGATGTCAATCAAATGCACATCCATGCGAAGACAGACGAGCCAATGGTTTTGATAATTGAAGGGTTCTTGAGTGTCAACTGCCACCTGACTGGGGACTGTATAAGAAGCGCCATCTTTACAGAGATTGTACCAACACCTAACAGTGATGACACGGGCTCGTCCGGGATTTGAACCCGGGACCTCTCGCACCCAAAGCGAGAATCATACCCCTAGACCAACGAGCCACGAAAAGCCACTCTGACGTCTGTCTCGATAAAAGAAAGCGTTCTGAGTGAGTGAAAAGTTTGATGGAAAGATGGGCTCAGTATGGTTCATGGACTTTGCCAACTTTCTGCAGAGTCAATCACTACCAAACAACAATTTCATGTGGCCTTCACATTAGCTCAAGAACACTGTGCAGATAGCTTCATGGAGTGGGTTTCCATGTCTAGACCAGTGGAGATGGGTTCTCTGGAGTGAGGACTGACACTCCTAGATCTGGCAATCTGATGGACAAGCCTGGGTTTGGCAGTTGCCAGTAGAACAGAACTTGTCTGACTGTACTGTGCCAGTTTGTTGCAGGGGTGATTATGGTGTGGCGTTGTATTTCAGGAGCTGGGCTTGGCCCCTTTGTTCCAGTGAAAGAAACGCTTAATGCTTCAGCATACCAAGACATTTTTGACAATGCCAACTTTCCTGTGTGGCCCTTAATGCTTCAGCATCCCAGAACACTTTGGACAATTTCTTGCTCCCAACTTTGTGGCAACAGTTTGAGGATGGCAACTTCATGTTATCAAATGACTGCGCACCGCTGCACAAAGTAAGGTCCAGAAAGACATTGGAAGAGCCAGTTTGTTGTGGAAAAATTTGAATGGCCAACAGGAAGTCCTGACCTCAACTCGATATAACACTTTGGGGATGAATTAGAGTGGACACTGCAAGCCAGGCTGTCTCGTCCAACTCCAGTGTTGTGTCTGACCTCACAAATGCACTTCTGGAAAAATGGTCAAAAATTGCTTCCCATAAACTGTTGTGAAAAGCCTTCGTAGAAAAAGCTGAAATGGGTGCGCCGATATGATATTAAACACTATTGTTTAGGACAGTGATTCTCAAATCCAGGCCTCGTGGCCCAGTTTCCTGAAGGTTTTCGATGTACCCTGATCCAACATACCTGGATCAAATATAGAAGTCACTAGCAGGACTCCGGAGAACTTGACTGTATAGTGAGGAGGAAATTCAGCCATTTGATTCAGGTGTGTTGGATCAGGGACACATCAAAAACCTGCAGGACACTGGGCCACGAGGCCTGGATTTGAGAATCACTGGTTTAGGATGTCAGTCAAATTTATATCACAATTTGCAGAAACTTTGAAGCTGATACAGCTGCAATGGGTGCACTGATATGATATTAAACACCATTGTTTAGGATGTCAATCAAACGTACACCCATGCGACGACAAACGAGCCAATGGTTTTGGTAAATGAAGGGTACTTGAGTGTCACCTGCCACCTGACTGGGGACTGTATAAGAAGCGCCATCTTTACAGAGATTGTACCAACACCTAACAGTGATGACACGGGCTCGTCCGGGATTTGAACCCGGGACCTCTCGCACCCAAAGCGAGAATCATACCCCTAGACCAACGAGCCACGAAAAGCCACTCTGACGTCTGTCTCGATAAAAGAAAGCGTTCTGAGTGAGTGAAAAGTTTGATGGATAGATGGGCTCAGTATGGTTCATGGACTTTGCCAACTTTCTGCAGAGTCAATCACTACCAAACAACAATTTCATGTGGCCTTCACATTAGCTCAAGAACACTGTGCAGATAGCTTCATGGAGTGGGTTTCCATGTCTAGATCAGTGGAGACGGGTTCTCTGGAGTGAGGACTGACACTCCTAGATCTGGCAATCTGATGGACAAGCCTGGGTTTGGCAGTTGCCAGTAGAACAGAACTTGTCTGACTGTACTGTGCCAGTTTGTTGCAGGGGTGATTATGGTGTGGCGTTGTATTTCAGGCGCTGGGCTTGGCCCCTTTGTTCCAGTGAAAGAAACGCTTAATGCTTCAGCATACCAAGACATTTTTGACAATGCCAACTTTCCTGTGTGGCCCTTAATGCTTCAGCATCCCAGAACACTTTGGACAATTTCTTGCTCCCAACTTTGTGGCAACAGTTTGAGGATGGAAACTTCATGTTTCCAAATGACTGCGCACCGCTGCACAAAGGAAGGTCCAGAAAGACATTGGAAGAGCCAGTTTGTTGTGGAAAAACTTGAATGGCCAGCAGAAAGTCCTGACCTAACACTTTGGGGATGAATTAGAGTGGACACTGCAAGCCAGGCTGTCTCGTCCAACTTCAGTGTTGTGTCTGACCTCACAAATGCACTTCTGGAAAAATGGTCAAAAATTGCTTCCCATAAACGTTGTGAAAAGCCTTCGTAGAAAAAGCTGAAATGGGTGCGCCGATATGATATTAAACACTATTGTTTAGGACAGTGATTCTCAAATCCAGGCCTCGTGGCCCAGTTTCCTGAAGGTTTTCGATGTACCCTGATCCAACATACCTGGATCAAATATAGAAGTCACTAGCAGGACTCCGGAGAACTTGACTGTATAGTGAGGAGGAAATTCAGCCATTTGATTCAGGTGTGTTGGATCCGGGACACATCAAAAACCTGCAGGACACTGGGCCACGAGGCCTGGATTTGAGAATCACTGGTTTAGGATGTCAGTCAAATTTATATCACAATTTGCAGAAACTTTGAAGCTGATACAGCTGCAATGGGTGCACTGATATGATATTAAACACCATTGTTTAGGATGTCAATCAAACGTACACCCATGCGACGACACACGAGCCAATGGTTTTGGTAAATGAAGGGTACTTGAGTGTCACCTGCCACCTGACTGGGGACTGTATAAGAAGCGCCATCTTTACAGAGATTGTACCAACACCTAACAGTGATGACACGGGCTCGTCCGGGATTTGAACCCGGGACCTCTCGCACCCAAAGCGAGAATCATACCCCTACACCAACGAGCCCCGAAAAGCCACTCTGACGTCTGTCTCGATAAAAGAAAGCGTTCTGAGTGAGTGAAAAGTTTGATGGATAGATGGGCTCAGTATGGTTCATGGACTTTGCCAACTTTCTGCAGAGTCAATCACTACCAAACAACAATTTCATGTGGCCTTCACATTAGCTCAAGAACACTGTGCAGATAGCTTCATGGAGTGGGTTTCCATGTCTAGATCAGTGGAGACGGGTTCTCTGGAGTGAGGACTGACACTCCTAGATCTGGCAATCTGATGGACAAGCCTGGGTTTGGCAGTTGCCAGTAGAACAGAACTTGTCTGACTGTACTGTGCCAGTTTGTTGCAGGGGTGATTATGGTGTGGCGTTGTATTTCAGGAGCTGGGCTTGGCCCCTTTGTTCCAGTGAAAGAAACGCTTAATGCTTCAGCATACCAAGACATTTTTGACAATGCCAACTTTCCTGTGTGGCCCTTAATGCTTCAGCATCCCAGAACACTTTGGACAATTTCTTGCTCCCAACTTTGTGGCAACAGTTTGAGGATGGCAACTTCATGTTATCAAATGACTGCGCACCGCTGCACAAAGTAAGGTCCAGAAAGACATTGGAAGAGCCAGTTTGTTGTGGAAAAACTTGAATGGCCAGCAGAAAGTCCTGACCTAACACTTTGGGGATGAATTAGAGTGGACACTGCAAGCCAGGCTGTCTCGTCCAACTTCAGTGTTGTGTCTGACCTCACAAATGCACTTCTGGAAAAATGGTCAAAAATTGCTTCCCATAAACGTTGTGAAAAGCCTTCGTAGAAAAAGCTGAAATGGGTGCGCCGATATGATATTAAACACTATTGTTTAGGACAGTGATTCTCAAATCCAGGCCTCGTGGCCCAGTTTCCTGAAGGTTTTCGATGTACCCTGATCCAACATACCTGGATCAAATATAGAAGTCACTAGCAGGACTCCGGAGAACTTGACTGTATAGTGAGGAGGAAATTCAGCCATTTGATTCAGGTGTGTTGGATCCGGGACACATCAAAAACCTGCAGGACACTGGGCCACGAGGCCTGGATTTGAGAATCACTGGTTTAGGATGTCAGTCAAATTTATATCACAATTTGCAGAAACTTTGAAGCTGATACAGCTGCAATGGGTGCACCTGATATGATATTAAACACCATTGTTTAGGATGTCAATCAAACGTACACCCATGCGACGACAAACGAGCCAATGGTTTTGGTAAATGAAGGGTACTTGAGTGTCACCTGCCACCTGACTGGGGACTGTATAAGAAGCGCCATCTTTACAGAGATTGTACCAACACCTAACAGTGATGACACGGGCTCGTCCGGGATTTGAACCCGGGACCTCTCGCACCCTAAGCGAGAATCATACCCCTAGACCAACGAGCCACGAAAAGCCACTCTGACGTCTGTCTCGATAAAAGAAAGCGTTCTGAGTGAGTGAAAAGTTTGATGGATAGATGGGCTCAGTATGGTTCATGGACTTTGCCAACTTTCTGCAGAGTCAATCACTACCAACCAACAATTTCATGTGGCCTTCACATTAGCTCAAGAACACTGTGCAGATAGCTTCATGGAGTGGGTTTCCATGTCTAGATCAGTGGAGACTGGGTTCTCTGGAGTGAGGACTGACACTCCTAGATCTGGAAATCTGATGGACAAGCCTGGGTTTGGCAGTTGCCAGTAGAACAGAACTTGTCTGACTGTACTGTGCCAGTTTGTTGCAGGGGTGATTATGGTGTGGCGTTGTATTTCAGGAGCTGGGCTTGGCCCCTTTGTTCCAGTGAAAGAAACGCTTAATGCTTCAGCATACCAAGACATTTTTGACAATGCCAACTTTCCTGTGTGGCCCTTAATGCTTCAGCATCCCAGAACACTTTGGACAATTTCTTGCTCCCAACTTTGTGGCAACAGTTTGAGGATGGCCACTTCATGTTATCAAATGACTGCGCACCGCTGCACAAAGTAAGGTCCAGAAAGACATTGGAAGAGCCAGTTTGTTGTGGAAAAACTTGAATGGCCAGCAGAAAGTCCTGACCTCAACCCGATATAACACTTTGGGGATGAATTAGAGTGGACACTGCAAGCCAGGCTGTCTCGTCCAACTTCAGTGTTGTGTCTGACCTCACAAATGCACTTCTGGAAAAATGGTCAAAAATTGCTTCCCATAAACGTTGTGAAAAGCCTTCGTAGAAAAAGCTGAAATGGGTGCGCCGATATGATATTAAACACTATTGTTTAGGACAGTGATTCTCAAATCCAGGCCTCGTGGCCCAGTTTCCTGAAGGTTTTCGATGTACCCTGATCCAACATACCTGGATCAAATATAGAAGTCACTAGCAGGACTCCGGAGAACTTGACTGTATAGTGAGGAGGAAATTCAGCCATTTGATTCAGGTGTGTTGGATCCGGGACACATCAAAAACCTGCAGGACACTGGGCCACGAGGCCTGGATTTGAGAATCACTGGTTTAGGATGTCAGTCAAATTTATATCACAATTTGCAGAAACTTTGAAGCTGATACAGCTGCAATGGGTGCACTGATATGAAAATAAACACCATTGTTTAGGATGTCAATCAAACATACACCCATGCGACGACAAACGAGCCAATGGTTTTGGTAAATGAAGGGTACTTGAGTGTCACCTGCCACCTGACTGGGGACTGTATAAGAAGCGCCATCTTTACAGAGATTGTACCAACACCTAACAGTGATGACACGGGCTCGTCCGGGATTTGAACCCGGGACCTCTCGCACCCGAAGCGAGAATCATACCCCTAGACCAACGAGCCACGAAAAGCCACTCTGACGTCTGTCTCGATAAAAGAAAGCGTTCTGAGTGAGTGAAAAGTTTGATGGATAGATGGGCTCAGTATGGTTCATGGACTTTGCCAACTTTCTGCAGAGTCAATCACTACCAAACAACAATTTCATGTGGCCTTCACATTAGCTCAAGAACACTGTGCAGATAGCTTCATGGAGTGGGTTTCCATGTCTAGATCAGTGGAGACGGGTTCTCTGGAGTGAGGACTGACACTCCTAGATCTGGCAATCTGATGGACAAGCCTGGGTTTGGCAGTTGCCAGTAGAACAGAACTTGTCTGACTGTACTGTGCCAGTTTGTTGCAGGGGTGATTATGGTGTGGCGTTGTATTTCAGGAGCTGGGCTTGGCCCCTTTGTTCCAGTGAAAGAAACGCTTAATGCTTCAGCATACCAAGACATTTTTGACAATGCCAACTTTCCTGTGTGGCCCTTAATGCTTCAGCATCCCAGAACACTTTGGACAATTTCTTGCTCCCAACTTTGTGGCAACAGTTTGAGGATGGCCACTTCATGTTATCAAATGACTGCGCACCGCTGCACAAAGTAAGGTCCAGAAAGACATTGGAAGAGCCAGTTTGTTGTGGAAAAACTTGAATGGCCAGCAGAAAGTCCTGACCTAACACTTTGGGGATGAATTAGAGTGGACACTGCAAGCCAGGCTGTCTCGTCCAACTTCAGTGTTGTGTCTGACCTCACAAATGCACTTCTGGAAAAATGGTCAAAAATCGCTTCCCATAAACGTTGTGAAAAGCCTTCGTAGAAAAAGCTGAAATGGGTGCGCCGATATGATATTAAACACTATTGTTTAGGACAGTGATTCTCAAATCCAGGCCTCGTGGCCCAGTTTCCTGAAGGTTTTCGATGTACCCTGATCCAACATACCTGGATCAAATATAGAAGTCACTAGCAGGACTCCGGAGAACTTGACTGTATAGTGAGGAGGAAATTCAGCCATTTGATTCAGGTGTGTTGGATCAGGGACACATCACAAACCTGCAGGACACTGGGCCACGAGGCCTGGATTTGAGAATCACTGGTTTAGGATGTCAGTCAAATTTATATCACAATTTGCAGAAACTTTGAAGCTGATACAGCTGCAATGGGTGCACCGATATGATATTAAACACCATTGTTTAGGATGTCAATCAAATGCACATCCATGCGAAGACAGACGAACCAATGGTTTTGGTAATTGAAGGGTACTTGAGTGTCACCTGCCACCTGACTGGGGACTGTATAAAGAGCGCCATCTTTACAGAGATTATACCAACACCTAACAGTGATGACACGGGCTCGTCCGGGATTTGAACCCGGGACCTCTCGCACCCAAAGCGAGAATCATACCCCTAGACCAACGAGCCACGAAAAGCCACTCTGACGTCTGTCTCGATAAAAGAAAGCGTTCTGAGTGAGTGAAAAGTTTGATGGATAGATGGGCTCAGTATGGTTCATGGACTTTGCCAACTTTCTGCAGAGTCAATCACTACCAACCAACAACTTCATGTGTCCTTCACATTAGCTCAAGAACACTGTGCAGATAGCTTCATGGAATGGGTTTCCATGTCTAGATCAGTGGAGACGGGTTCTCTGGAGTGAGGACTGACACTCCTAGATCTGGCAATCTGATGGACAAGCCTGGGTTTGGCAGTTGCCAGTAGAACAGAACTTGTCTGACTGTACTGTGCCAGTTTGTTGCAGGGGTGATTATGGTGTGGCGTTGTATTTCAGGAGCTGGGCTTGGCCCCTTGGTTCCAGTGAAAGAAACGCTTAATGCTTCAGCATACCAAGACATTTTTGACAATGCCAACTTTCCTGTGTGGCCCTTAATGCTTCAGCATCCCAGAACACTTTGGACAATTTCTTGCTCCCAACTTTGTGGCAACAGTTTGAGGATGGCCACTTCATGTTCCCAAATGACTGCGCACCGCTGCACAAAGTAAGGTCCAGAAAGACATGGAAGAGCCAGTTTGTTGTGGAAAAATTTGAATGGCCAGCAGGAAGTCCTGACCTCAACCCGATATAACACTTTGGGGATGAATTAGAGTGGACACTGCAAGCCAGGCTGTCTCATCCAACTTCAGTGTTGTGTCTGACCTCACAAATGCACTTCTGGAAAAATGGTCAAAAATTGCTTCCCATAAACGTTGTGAAAAGCCTTCGTAGAAAAAGCTGAAATGGGTGCGCCGATATGATATTAAACACTATTGTTTAGGACAGTGATTCTCAAATCCAGGCCTCGTGGCCCAGTTTCCTGAAGGTTTTCGATGTACCCTGATCCAACATACCTGGATCAAATATAGAAGTCACTAGCAGGACTCCGGAGAACTTGACTGTATAGTGAGGAGGAAATTCAGCCATTTGATTCAGGTGTGTTGGATCCGGGACACATCAAAAACCTGCAGGACACTGGGCCACGAGGCCTGGATTTGAGAATCACTGGTTTAGGATGTCAGTCAAATTTATATCACAATTTGCAGAAACTTTGAAGCTGATACAGCTGCAATGGGTGCACCGGTATGATATTAAACACCATTGTTTAGGATGTCAATCAAACGTACACCCATGCGACGACAAACGAACCAATGGTTTTGGTAAATGAAGGGTACTTGAGTGTCACCTGCCACCTGACTGGGGACTGTATAAGAAGCGCCATCTTTACAGAGATTGTACCAACACCTAACAGTGATGACACGGGCTCGTCCGGGATTTGAACCCGGGACCTCTCGCACCCTAAGCGAGAATCATACCCCTAGACCAACGAGCCACGAAAAGCCACTCTGACGTCTGTCTCGATAAAAGAAAGCGTTCTGAGTGAGTGAAAAGTTTGATGGATAGATGGGCTCAGTATGGTTCATGGACTTTGCCAACTTTCTGCAGAGTCAATCACTACCAAACAACAATTTCATGTGGCCTTCACATTAGCTCAAGAACACTGTGCAGATAGCTTCATGGAGTGGGTTTCCATGTCTAGACCAGTGGAGACGGGTTCTCTGGAGTGAGGACTGACACTCCTAGATCTGGAAATCTGATGGACAAGCCTGGGTTTGGCAGTTGCCAGTAGAACAGAACTTGTCTGACTGTACTGTGCCAGTTTGTTGCAGGGGTGATTATGGTGTGGCGTTGTATTTCAGGAGCTGGGCTTGGCCCCTTTGTTCCAGTGAAAGAAACGCTTAATGCTTCAGCATACCAAGACATTTTTGACAATGCCAACTTTCCTGTGTGGCCCTTAATGCTTCAGCATCCCAGAACACTTTGGACAATTTCTTGCTCCCAACTTTGTGGCAACAGTTTGAGGATGGCAACTTCATGTTATCAAATGACTGCGCACCGCTGCACAAAGTAAGGTCCAGAAAGACATTGGAAGAGCCAGTTTGTTGTGGAAAAACTTGAATGGCCAGCAGAAAGTCCTGACCTCAACCCGATATAACACTTTGGGGATGAATTAGAGTGGACACTGCAAGCCAGGCTGTCTCGTCCAACTTCAGTGTTGTGTCTGACCTCACAAATGCACTTCTGGAAAAATGGTCAAAAATTGCTTCCCATAAACGTTGTGAAAAGCCTTCGTAGAAAAAGCTGAAATGGGTGCGCCGATATGATATTAAACACTATTGTTTAGGACAGTGATTCTCAAATCCAGGCCTCGTGGCCCAGTTTCCTGAAGGTTTTCGATGTACCCTGATCCAACATACCTGGATCAAATATAGAAGTCACTAGCAGGACTCCGGAGAACTTGACTGTATAGTGAGGAGGAAATTCAGCCATTTGATTCAGGTGTGTTGGATCCGGGACACATCAAAAACCTGCAGGACACTGGGCCACGAGGCCTGGATTTGAGAATCACTGGTTTAGGATGTCAGTCAAATTTATATCACAATTTGCAGAAACTTTGAAGCTGATACAGCTGCAATGGGTGCACTGATATGATATTAAACACCATTGTTTAGGATGTCAATCAAATGTACACCCATGCGACGACAAACGAGCCAATGGTTTTGGTAAATGAAGGGTACTTGAGTGTCAACTGCCACCTGACTGGGGACTGTATAAGAAGCGCCATCTTTACAGAGATTGTACCAACACCTAACAGTGATGACACGGGCTCGTCCGGGATTTGAACCCGGGACCTCTCGCACCCTAAGCGAGAATCATACCCCTAGACCAACGAGCCACGAAAAGCCACTCTGACGTCTGTCTCGATAAAAGAAAGCGTTCTGAGTGAGTGAAAAGTTTGATGGATAGATGGGCTCAGTATGGTTCATGGACTTTGCCAACTTTCTGCAGAGTCAATCACTACCAAACAACAATTTCATGTGGCCTTCACATTAGCTCAAGAACACTGTGCAGATAGCTTCATGGAGTGGGTTTCCATGTCTAGACCAGTGGAGACGGGTTCTCTGGAGTGAGGACTGACACTCCTAGATCTGGCAATCTGATGGACAAGCCTGGGTTTGGCAGTTGCCAGTAGAACAGAACTTGTCTGACTGTACTGTGCCAGTTTGTTGCAGGGGTGATTATGGTGTGGCGTTGTATTTCAGGAGCTGGGCTTGGCCCCTTTGTTCCAGTGAAAGAAACGCTTAATGCTTCAGCATACCAAGACATTTTTGACAATGCCAACTTTCCTGTGTGGCCCTTAATGCTTCAGCATCCCAGAACACTTTGGACAATTTCTTGCTCCCAACTTTGTGGCAACAGTTTGAGGATGGCAACTTCATGTTATCAAATGACTGCGCACCGCTGCACAAAGTAAGGTCCAGAAAGACATTGGAAGAGCCAGTTTGTTGTGGAAAAACTTGAATGGCCAGCAGAAAGTCCTGACCTCAACCCGATATAACACTTTGGGGATGAATTAGAGTGGACACTGCAAGCCAGGCTGTCTCATCCAACTTCAGTGTTGTGTCTGACCTCACAAATGCACTTCTGGAAAAATGGTCAAAAATTGCTTCCCATAAACGTTGTGAAAAGCCTTCGTAGAAAAAGCTGAAATGGGTGCGCCGATATGATATTAAACACTATTGTTTAGGACAGTGATTCTCAAATCCAGGCCTCGTGGCCCAGTTTCCTGAAGGTTTTCGATGTACCCTGATCCAACATACCTGGATCAAATATAGAAGTCACTAGCAGGACTCCGGAGAACTTGACTGTATAGTGAGGAGGAAATTCAGCCATTTGATTCAGGTGTGTTGGATCAGGGACACATCAAAAACCTGCAGGACACTGGGCCACGAGGCCTGGATTTGAGAATCACTGGTTTAGGATGTCAGTCAAATTTATATCACAATTTGCAGAAACTTTGAAGCTGATACAGCTGCAATGGGTGCACCGATATGATATTAAACACCATTGTTTAGGATGTCAATCAAATGTACACCCATGCGACGACAAACGAGCCAATGGTTTTGGTAAATGAAGGGTACTTGAGTGTCACCTGCCACCTGACTGGGGACTGTATAAGAAGCGCCATCTTTACAGAGATTGTACCAACACCTAACAGTGATGACACGGGCTCGTCCGGGATTTGAACCCGGGACCTCTCGCACCCTAAGCGAGAATCATACCCCTAGACCAACGAGCCACGAAAAGCCACTCTGACGTCTGTCTCGATAAAAGAAAGCGTTCTGAGTGAGTGAAAAGTTTGATGGATAGATGGGCTCAGTATGGTTCATGGACTTTGCCAACTTTCTGCAGAGTCAATCACTACCAAACAACAATTTCATGTGGCCTTCACATTAGCTCAAGAACACTGTGCAGATAGCTTCATGGAGTGGGTTTCCATGTCTAGACCAGTGGAGACGGGTTCTCTGGAGTGAGGACTGACACTCCTAGATCTGGCAATCTGATGGACAAGCCTGGGTTTGGCAGTTGCCAGTAGAACAGAACTTGTCTGACTGTACTGTGCCAGTTTGTTGCAGGGGTGATTATGGTGTGGCGTTGTATTTCAGGAGCTGGGCTTGGCCCCTTTGTTCCAGTGAAAGAAACGCTTAATGCTTCAGCATACCAAGACATTTTGACAATGCCAACTTTCCTGTGTGGCCCTTAATGCTTCAGCATCCCAGAACACTTTGGACAATTTCTTGCTCCCAACTTTGTGGCAACAGTTTGAGGATGGAAACTTCATGTTATCAAATGACTGCGCACCGCTGCACAAAGTAAGGTCCAGAAAGACATTGGAAGAGCCAGTTTGTTGTGGAAAAACTTGAATGGCCAGCAGAAAGTCCTGACCTCAACCCGATATAACACTTTGGGGGA